>NC_141040.1:56345000-56480000 GCF_052040795.2 Danio rerio | reverse complement strand
TGTTTTTTACGGATAAAAAAAACAAAGCTAAATCTGCTCTATAAGATTATTTTCTGGAGGAATCTGATAAATGTGAGTCTTTTCAAACACAGACACAATGGCTTTGTCCTTATCGTACCGCCGATGCCTCAGTGTTGCCATGAGCAACGCTTATTTTTCCGCTCCAAATGGCCTTTATTCCCACCACCCTCTCCTCATTGGACGATTCCTCTGTCAATCCGATGTATTGATCGACCTATGATTGGCTATCTCACGCGTCACTCAAAAACGACGCACTCCTATTGGCTGAATCCCACAGATGCGATGCGAGAGATCAGCTGTGGCTCATGCGCGGACAGGCAACAAGTGGATTTCGGGATTGCGAGCACATTTTTAATACTTTAAAGTTCGCATTTTGCTTGCAAAATGGCGTATTTACACTCCTATATAGCTAAAGATAACCGTTGAGCGCTTTAAACAAGAATAAACAAACCGTTAAAGTGGCGTTCGTGTTCTGGTAGCATCGTTAACGGATTTACCGTTAAGTTTACGCAGTTTCTTACAGGTGTATACAGCATTATTACAGGTGGACTCATCATGTCCGATTCTGGTTCAGATGAGGATTTAACGCCGGAGGACAGAGGCTCCACAGAGTCCGTCCGAAAGGTAAGTTACAGTAGGTGGGTTGACCGCCCCATGATGCTCATTACTTAATATGTCACATGTTAATTTATTAAGTATTGCTTAACATTTAAAACCAACAACGCAGTAAGAAATCAAAGGCTCAAACACTTGCTGGAAAGTTCCAGGGTATTACTATAACTTATCATGACTATATTCATATAACGTTACTGTGTTTATACTGGATTTTCAATGCGCCACCAGTATGTAACCACTAAATCCTTCCTCATCATTAAACATATTTTGTTAGAATGTGAAGAAAACTACTAAATAAATGTATTACACTGAAAATACTTTGATGGATGTTTTTATAAAAACGTAAATTATATTTCAAAGTGCAAAAATCATAGTGAATTATTTACAAAGAATTTAAACGCATTATCATGGGTGACTATAAGTGTTATCATCTAGGACAGTGGTTCTCAAACTGTGGTACGTGGAGGAATTAAATATGTCATATGTACAGGCTGCATATATTTAAAAATCTATCAAAAATGATTTTATATATAAATATTATGACATAGCCTATATTTATGTGGTCCAGGCAACATTTCCAGGCTTTAATAAACAGGCTACTACATGTTAATACTTTACATTTAAGAACAGAATTTTTTTTTTAGCATTTAAAAAGAGTAACCTGTAATTTTTAACGTTTAAAAGCACACTTTAATTTAAATGTTGACGTTTTTAGTTTGTTTTTGTTATTTATTTTATTTTTAAATACAGTGTTAATATTCAAACTATTTATAACGTTTAAAGTGGCTGACAAAAATAAATAGGAATTAAAACAAAACAATAGTAGGAATTAATCTGCTTCGTTTTGGAAATGTACAGAGCTGTAGCTGCTTTACTGGGCCTACTACGCTACTTTATTTCAATACTGCTCATTATGGTGGTACTTGGAGAGACAATTTTTTTCCGAGGTGGTACTTGATGAAAAGAGTTTTGAGAACTGCTGATCTAGGAGTTGTTAAACCCTTAGTAGAGGACAAAGCTTTTAACGTTTATCTTAAATATCCTGTAGCACCCAAGGTTAAGGAAACTCATTACAGAATTTTATTCAGGATATATCCTGTAAATGAGTTTATTCAAAAAAGATTTAACTTCGACATTCACAAATTGTAGCTTCTGCTCAAATCCTCCTGAAACACTGGATCACTTATTTTTTTCTTGTGAATTTACTTTTAAATTCTGGTTCAACATCCATACTTGGCTTTCAATAAATATGATTTCAGTCCCCCCTATTGTTCTATAAGATACTTTATTTTACAAAGCTGATTTACATTTGTCTTTCTCTGATGTTGTGAACTTTATTTTACTAATGGGTAAATATCATATTCATTGTTGTTAGTGGAAAAAGTGTAGACCCTCTTTTAGATGTTTCCTTTCTGAGGTAGGGAAAGTGGCTCAAACCTTCATTTACTTCAGAAACCAAAGTAAAATAACTGAAGCTCTCTGTACTTCATTTTCACAATATGTATTGTTGTTATAATGTTTTTTTCCCTTTGATGTAGGTCTTTTGTACTGCTCCTTGCTCCAGTTGTAACAATTTTTATGTATTTTATTTATCTTAATGGTAAACATGCCTTGCAATGTTGTTTGTTCCCTGTTTTGTGATATAAACTTTTAGCAAAAAAAAAAAATAATAATAATAATAATAAAAATAATAGTAAATGTTTACATTTTTTTGTATTGTTTTTTTTTGGATTCATAGGGTTGTTGCTGTTATTAGTATGTAATGATCTTATAAATGATTAATAAACTATTTTATTATAATCTAGTTAGTTAAGGAATATCATGGTAATAGCATGTATTTACATTAGACATGGGCCGGTATAAGATTCTGATGGTATGATAACCTTGGATAAAAATAGCACTGTTTCACGGTATTGTGATTTCTGCTCTAAAATATATTCTTTTTGAAATGTCAGGGTAAGAACAGGGTTTCTGCAGGTTTCATCACGTAAAATTCAAGACTTTTTAAGACCTTTAAGACTAATACCAATTAATTTTCAGACCATCACAGGGCAAAATGCTAACAATTTTCTGTAATAGCCAGTGGAATTTTTTTTACTTGCCCAAATTAAAAAATAAAATTCAGTTATTTCATAGCCACATATTTTAAATAATGTGACAAAATAAGCAAACTGTAGTTGTATACAAATATTTTATTAGCACAACCTTTCTTTAAAAACTAGATGAACAGAACAGAACAAAACAAAATAGAACAGAACAGAACAAAATAGAATAGAAAATAACAGAATAGAATAGAACAGAACAGATCACAATAGAACATAACAGAATAGAATAGATAGAATAGAATGAAATAGAAAAGAACAGAATCGAATAAAACATAATAGAATAGAACATAGCAAAACAACAAAATAGAACAGAACAAAACAGGACAGAATAGAACATATTAGAATAGAACAGAACAGAACAGAACAGAACAACAAGATATAACAGAACAGAACAAAACAGAACAAAATAGAACAGAACAGAATGGAACAGAACAAAACAAAACAGAACATAATAGAACAGAACAAAATATAATTGAACATAACAGAATAGAACAAAACAGAACAGAACAGAGAAAAATAGAACAGAACAGAACAAAACACAATAGAACAGAACATAACAGAACAGAACAAAACAGAACAGAACAAAATAGAACAGAACCAAATAGAACAGAACAGAACAGAACAGAGAAAAATAGAACAGAACAGAACAAAACACAATAAAACAGAACATAACAGAACAGAACCGAACAAAACAGAACAGAACAAAATAGAACAGAACAGAATACAACAAAACAGAACAGAATAGAACAGAACAAAATAGAACAGAACAGAATAGAACAGAAGAAAAAAAATACAACGGTATAGATCAGAACAGAACAGAACAGAATAGAATAGAATAGAATAGAATAGAATAGAATTGCATTGATTCATTCAAATGCAGAATAAAGCAGTAAGGTAAAATGTAAACAATTCTAATGTAAAATATGATGATATATAATGTGTGTGTGTGTGTGTGTGTGTGTTTGTGTGTGTGTGTTTTAGGGATGTGATCCTCTGGTGTCGACCCAGCGCAGTAAGCTGCAGCAGCGCAGAGCCAAACTCAACCAGCAGATCAACCGAGAGCTGCTTCTGCGCAGCGGAGCTGAAAATCTCTACAGGTATCTGTGTGTGTGTGTGTGTCTGCTTATTTTACAGAATAACACACACACACTATGCAAACGACCCCGCCTGACCCACAACTAACAGGAAGTGACCCGTGACACACCTCTCTGTGTTTTGATCTGCATTTATTCTTCCATCCCAGTATGAGTCAGTTAATATTACAGCATCACCATACTGTTGCACAATAAACACAGCATTCAAAACAGAGCATAAAGCAGCGCTGTTTCTGTTCTGTAGGGATTTATAAAGGGCTACAGCATAAGTCATGAAGCAGAAAATACAAACATCAATGGACGAAAGCAGATACAAGATCTATTTGACGAAAGGAAATAACTGAAAGCTGCAAAAATAAATAAATAAACAAATAATCTCTGCCTGCCCATGACACAACTGAACGTGTAAATAAGAGAATTAAACATGTCGGTTATATATGCTGAAGCAATATATTTCAACTTTACTGCACAATATGTCTATATAGTGTTTACTAATTGGGTGCAGAATATACACTCACCGGCCACTTTATTAGGTACACCTGTCCAACTGCTTGTTATCGCACATTTCTAATCAGCCAATCACATGGCAGCTTAGTGCATTTAGGCATGTAGACATGGTCTAGATTTATAGAGAATGAAAGAGGAAATATCCAGTGAGCGGCAGTTCTGTGGGCGCAAATACCTTGTTGATGCCAGAGGTCAGAGGAGAATGGCCAGACTGGTTCCAGCTGATAGAAAGGTGACAGTAACTCAAATAAGCACTCATTACAACCGAGGTCTGCAGAAGAGCATCTCTGAACACACAACACGTCCAACCTTGAGGCTGATGGGCTACAGCAGCAGAAGACCACACCGGGTGCCGCTCCTGTCAGCTAAGAACAGGAAACTGAGGCTACAATTCACACAGACTCACCAAAACTGGACAATAGAAGATTGGAGAAACGTTGCTGCTCTGATGAGTCTCCATTTCTGCTGACACATTCAGATGCTCGGCTCACAATTTTGCATCAACAACATGAAAGCATGGATCATCCTGCCTTGTATCAGCGGTTCAGGCTGGTGGTGGTGGTGTAATGGTGTGGGGGAGATTTTCTTGGCACACTTTGGGTTCATTAGCACCAATTGAGCATCTTGTCACCACCACAGCCTACCTGAGTATTGCTGCTGACCATGTCCATCCCTTTATGAGCACATTGTCTCCATCTTTTGATGGCTACTTCCAGCAGGATAACACCATGTCAAACGTGAATCATCTCAGACATGACAATGGGTTCACTGTACTCAAATGGCCTACCTAGTCACCAGAGCTCAATCCAGTAAAGCAGCTTTGGGATGTGGTGGAATGGGAGATTGGCATCATGGATGTGCAGCTGACAAATCTGCAGCAACTGTGTGATGCTATCATGTCAATGTGGTGCAAAATATCCGAGGACTATTTCTAATACCTTGTTGAATCTCTGCCACGAAAGATGAAGGCAGTTCTGAAGGCAAAAGGGGTCCAACCAGGTACTAGTAAAGTGTACCTAATAAAGTGGCCGGTGGGTGTATGTGTGCACCTTTTGAAAGTTTTAAATTTGACTTGGTAAAACCTGCAGAAATGCTAAATGAGGGAGTAAATAAGGGGATTTTTCTTGTCTGTAATGTGATGTTTTCCTCAGGGCCAGCACTAATCAGAAGGTGAAGGAGACCGTTGCATTGGAGCTGAGTTTTGTCAACTCCAACCTTCAGCTTCTCAAAGAAGAACTGGAGGAATTGAACAGCAGTATGAACATCTACCAGACTGAGAGGTTGGTTGCACACACATTCACTTTACTGTCATTAGCCATGTTTCCATCCACCATTTTATGCAGTTTTATTTATATAAATGTGTGTTTGAGGGTGTTTGCGTCATTAATGATGGTTTGCAGCTTCACATGTCTCCAGATTTCTATTGTTGCAGATCTGAAATGTTGTTCTGCTGATTGTAAAAGGACTCAGCATAGTTATCACAGTGCTTCAGTATTCTTCTTCTTCTATTATTTCCTCCAGAACTGTCTTAAAGGGCCATGACACCCCCCATTTTTAGTTCAGGTCTAAATGTTTTCAAAAGATGCATCATGATAGGGGTGGAGCTCCGCGAGCAAAGGGCAGGAGTGGGCGTGGCCAGCAGGGGAGAAGGAGGGGAGTGAACAACTCACGTCAGTCGACTAACAAAATGAGACACAAACCGTGAGGAGACGCATGAGTTTATAGTTAACAAAGTTAAAATGCAAAGAAATAAACAGTGATTTAATGCCCTGCTACATTTGTCATTTCATAAACACAACCACAATTTATATCATTATAAAGATAATGGTGTTGATATAAACACTATAAATGAGGACTTCTCGCTCAATCCCCGGGTCTGAATGCAGACTCAGTGCTGCAGGTCTCTTGCCCTGTCTGTTTTAACCATTAGCCCTGCTGGTAATCTGGAGGATTTAGGTGAACACAGCAGCATGGCGATGTGTCTAAATGTGAACGAACTCCTGATAAAAGTCATCGTACGCCATTCTCCAATTCTCATACTGCTTTTCTGACAAAAAATACTTGCAGCACACACACAGCTTTGCTGTATCGGCCCTGACAACATCGCAGGGAAAAACATGCAACAAACCCCGTGGATCATGGAAACAAACACATGTGACCCTTCATGAACAGCTAAATACTGTGTGCTGTGGGTCTGTGTCTCACAGTTTGGCACTGGCAGGTCTGTCTTGCCTTCGGAAAGCTTGTGCTCTCATGAATAATAAAGAAGCCGGCTCTTCTTATAGGATAAAAAAACTCCATTATGAATATTAATGAGAAACTGACGTGTCATCTTTGCACTTGCAATTTTGCGCTACGTCGCCGATTTTGATCCGCCCCAAAAATAATTTTAAACCCAGAAGCTGAAATCAGCTGACAAAAGCTCAAAACTATCCAGTTTATCCCACAATTAAAGTCAACAGTTGCTAACATTGTCTTAACACACACATCTGTTAACATCTCAAAAAAAGTGCTCGAGGGTTTTGTGAACCTTTAAGCATCTGTCTGCTCTTCCAAAGAGCTTCCCACACCTCCAAAAGCCACCACATTCATTGAGGCGTAACTCAATCGAGAAGGAAAAACACCACAGTGGCTTCTAAAACTACATTTCTCTGACTGATATTCGCTCCAGTTTATCAACAAGTGTTGATTTTGTTCTCTTTTTTCCTCATTTTCATCGCTGCTTTATTCACTAATGTTATATGCCACATAAGTAGGCCCACACGGAATCTGCGCGCACAGAATTCTGCAGATTTTTAGCCCATTGTTAATTCTGTTTATTTACTTGAGTAAATGGGTAAATCTGAATTTGTTCAGTTTTTATTCATTCATTTATTAATTTTTATTTAATATGTTAAGGTTTTAGTTATGATACTCTGCTGGATACTCCCAAAATAATTCAGCAGAAATCCGCAGATTTTTACCAAAATTCTAAGCAATTCTAAGAAAATTGCAATTCTAAGAAATAGCAAAAAACGTCCGCAGATTCCGTCTGGCCCTGCACATAAGTTAACTTGGCTTTAAAGCACGAAGCAGGAATATGAATCTCGCTCTGTTAACTTGGTAAACTTGCTTGAACATAAAAATCTGAATTAATAAGCAATGAAGTTATGTAAGAAGAATTTTTTTTTAGATGCAAAGCACATTTGTAGTTTTATTTGAGACGAGCAGCTCCTGCAGCTCAAACTGTACACATTTGCAAATGTGCTATTATTTTTTAATTAATAATAATAATTCCTACCTATATTTTCCTATATTGCGGTTTATTAGACCCTCAAATCGCTTTACACAATGGGGAGAAATCTCCTCATCCAGCACCAGCGTCACACAGCGTTGTTGGGGTACGTGTGAAACAAGAAAAAATAAATGATGGCACAGCTGACGAGCGAGGTGCGTTTATTTACTGTGCAAAAGTGTCCAATCCAAAAAATCCCAAAAATAAAGTAGACAATATATATATATACAAAAAATAAACAAACAACAAAACAAAAAAATGAAGACAATAAATTGACAAAATAATTATATAGAAAATAATATCTATCCAGACTCAAAACTTTCCAACCAACCATTCGCCGCTTCTCACACCTCCAATCTCCTACGACTCCCGGCCATACCTGTCAACAATGGGATGTGAAAATAAGGGATATGCCCACCATAATAAGGGAAAAATTAAAAATGCACACATCTAATCATATAATGAAAGCATTCAACTGCTTTCTTAACTTCTTATGCTCATTTAAGACGAAATTAGTTGTGTTTGAAAAAAAAACACGACAAAAAAAAAATCTACATCTTTAGATATTATTATTATTATTTTCAATTATGTGTATATGTCTGTTAAAACGCGCACCCAAAAGCCAGACTTTCATTCCGCTTCAAATCGCGTGTACAGAATCCGTTTGGGAAACAGAATCTGTTTATCACTATAGAGCGCGTCAGCTGACAGTCATGCACCTCCATGTAACTGTTTTAAGGATTGCATATGTGAAATGGCACCTGTAATGAAAAGGAAAGGGAATTGCGCCATTTTTATATTTATTTCGAAGTGTTTTCGTGCCTAAACAAAGTGAAAGCACAAAACAGACTCACATTTAAGTGCAAGGGGCGACCCCTAGTAGTTTGGCGGTATGGGTTTCGTATAGGGAGGCTTGGCTGTTCAGAGAAAGACTGAAAATACGGGAGAAATGCGGGAAAATACCTTTACGGGATGATAGCGGGATAGAACTGTAAAATACGGGAGAATCCCAGGAAAAACAGGAGGGTTGAGCTCCTACCCCAAACTGAGTCAAGTCGCTCTCTTTATAGTGAGCGACTCCGCCAACTATGGTGAGTAGATGATATGTTTTCCCTTTTGTCAAAATGCACACTTCATTAGTATAAACATCATATGACAAAACATTAACAAATATATCTTTTCACACGTCTTTAAACCCCTTTTCAACGTTTTCCCAGTCTTTTCATCCCCCACATAAAACACATTGTTTCCCCCCGGATGCCCGACCACTTTGCGCATGCGCAACGCACCACTGTGCACATCCACCTGGATGACGCGACGGCAGCCATATTGCACCAGACTGCACACCACACACCAGCTGATTGGTGGAGAGGAGACAGTGTGATGAAGCCAATAATGATAATGGGATGGTTAGGAGGCCTTGATGGACAGTAGCCAGTAGGCAGTGTTGGCCAGGGTTAAATCCCTACTATTTTTCAAAGGACATCCTGGGATTTTTAATAAAGGACCTCGGTTTAACATCTAATCTGAAAGACGGCGCTTACTGAGCAGTATAGAGTCCCCATAAATATCAGGGGCATTAGGACTCACACAGACCACAGGTTGAGCGCCCCCTGCTGACCTCACTAACACCACTTCCTGCAGCAACCTGTGGTCCCATGTGGTCTCCCATCCAGGTGCTGACCGGGCACAGCCCTGCTTAGCTTCAGTGGGCGACCATGCGAGTTGCAGAGAGCTAGCTGCCGGCTTATAATTGTTAGTCTTTTTAATTTCATGTAACTCATCCTTCATAAAAAAGGGACTAAGCCAAAGGAAAATGAATGACATGCACAGATGAATTGTTCAGCACAAAACTAGCAATGTGAGCTAACAATGAGGACTTTAATATTTGTAGTGAGTTTGATTGATGTTGAGATGACTAGAAAAGCACATTTGCCTACTTCATTTAAAGGCAGGAAGATTTTTCTTACAGTGTAGCTGCATCAGACATTCACAAACTATCATTTGTGTTTTTTCACAGTGAGACTCTCAATGTTCCCATGATTCCCCTGGGCTTGAAAGAGACAAAAGAGATTGACATGACCGTTCCTCTTCAGGTGAGATCAGTATTCATGAGCGTCTCTGCATGTGTGTGTGTGTGTTAAAGATGCACGATACTGGAAAAAATTGACAATGATATATATATATATATTTTTTTTTTTTTTTTTTTTAATAAATTTTTTTTTTTGCTATATATTAGTTATAATTAATTATAATTAGCTATAATTGTAATTTGAAATATATTTCACCAAATGGGTTAAGCAACTCTTTTTGTGAAGAGATAGTTTGGGGTGACTATAGTAGGCCTGTCACGATATCTATATTTGTTGTACGATATTTTGCACCAAAATATACTGCAATACACAATATTAATGTCATTTTAAGGCCATTTTATGCCACTAAAATAAAATAATTAATGCAAGAATGACAATATAATATCATCACAATACAAGTGCACTCTCCCAAAAGACACATCTTAATAATGATTAAATTAAATGATAGTTATATTTAACAGTTTAATAAAGAGGCGTTGGAAGCAGAATGTGAAAACACATATCCTAAAAACACAAAAGTAAAGAGTAACAGCTGTGATATCTGCCACCAGATCTATTTTTTTACCTGTCAGACCCCCACATAAGAATATACTATAGTAATACATAATAAATACTACAGTGTTTTAAACCATACTGACACTGACACCTCCAATAGAGATAGAGATGTTGCACAATCAGCTAAAATGTTGCTAGAATAGGGTATATGCCGAGCTAGTGCTGTTCCCATGCTGATACACTTCCGGTGACCTGTTATTGTGAACTTTTTACCATTTTATACGGTTCCTTATACAGCATCGATGTTGTAATGTCATTAAAATACACTCAGTTAAATAAACTTTAGCATTTATTTGGTTGCTCAAGCGTAAAACGAGACAAAAAGCTGTTTACTCGCACGCGCCCGTCAGAATCGGCAGGCTAACGCAGAAGCTCCATTGAATATACTGGGGTAAAATAAATGCTCATATTATAAAGATATGGCGGGGGAATGTAATTTAATGCAGGGCTTCTTGTACAATCTGAGACCCACTTTATATCGGATATCACTCTGCTAGTGAAGATCGCTGACTTTTAAAGAAAACAGACCTTGAACGCACCGGATTTTGCACTGGCATTCAATTCGCCGGAAGCGCTTAACCCAGGTTACTGGCAAATTAAAAGTCCTCTTAGCATGCTTCGGCATATACCCCATTGGTATTTATGTATGGGTGATAAATATTGCATCACCAAATATGATTGAGCTCGTGTCCATGTGTAGTGTGGTAAGTCCATATACTGATTATTGGGACAGACCTAGTTTATAACTGAGCGCATCTGCATAAATGACTAAAATTAAATTTGAACTAGATTTTTCAGGGTGGAAAACATACAAATGGGAGAAATAAAGTGGTTTATATTGTTCTGGTAAGTCAATTGGAAACAAATATTTAAAAAATCTAATATAAAATGCCACTTTTTAATATAAAATAACATAAAATTACACACATTTCACTATAAAATGTCATTTAATTAGTGTATGTTATTGTTTCCTGTGCTTGAATGCTTTAAACTCCACAGTAGTACAAATTTAGCATTAATCTATAAGCTCCTGGTCGACAGTAAGTCATAATTGACTTTGCAGATCCAGCGATGTGACTATTGTGGATGCGCATGTTGCGATATCGATGCTGAAACCATATGTTATCCAGCTTTAATGTGTGTATATATTTAACTTCAATGCGTCTTTTCTGCATCTTCAGGATTTTATTGCTGAACATTACGGCGAGGACGCATCTCTGTACCTGAACGAGATCCAGGATTTCATGGAGCTTAGACAGGTCGGGTCAGACTTACTCACAGTTATCAGTTCTTCTTGTATCACAGTTCTGTGCTCATGAATTTCATTCTGATTCAGTTTATGTTATATATAAAGTGCCCTAAAGACCATTTTGGGGGATGAATACAATTACAGTGGCCATAATGTATTACCCGTATTTCATTTTTAGTGTCCATTAACTTCCGACGATCCAAAAAGCTTGATCGATAATGCTGTTTTGATGTTAAGCTATGATTGAATTACCTCTTTACAGTTACAAAATAGTTTGACATCAAGCAGGAAATGTTCATGATGACATCACCACATGGAAAAGGTCTTTTGTAACCCAACTTAGAAATATACATCAGCATAAAATACAAAGCCTTATAATCTACCATTTACAGTATTTAGGAAGAGCTATCCTCAAGGCCATGTTCTCTAAATTCAGTCTTAGAGTTTTAATTTAGTCTTTTGTTGTTGATTAATGGTAAAGACAAGTGTTCATTTTGATCGCGGGTTAATTTTCATGAGCAGTCCCATCCCCACTGTCTATTAGAAGATACAAAATCGATTCATTAATGCATATCGATTGTTTTCCTAGTGATTCTGAACCGATTCTCACCTATTATTTTACACAAATACCATCTTTTATTTGTTTGTTTGATCATGCTGCCTTTGCTTTTGCCTTATAGTTATTTTATGAAAGGAATGATATTGTTGGGTGCATGTATTTATTAGATTTCCATTAGATTTTTTTATTTAAATGTCTGCTAAAGTTCATGTATAAAATCAGAATAAATTCTGTTTTCATATTAGATCTCGACTGTGGGCGTGAGCTAGAAATTGAAAAATAATAAGCACTGACAGGATTGGATCATGCATCAAGTTCCTAAACATTCCCATCCCAATATCTCCTCACCCTCATGCGGTTTAAGAGATTGTTTTCTGTTGCACTTAAAGTCAGACATTTCGAAGAAAGCTGAAAACTGATAATGATTGACTTCTATACTAGGAAAAACAAATACTAAGGAAGTCAATGGTTACAGGTTTCCAGCATTCCTCAAACTCAAGGGTGAGTAAATGATGACAGAATTGTTTTTTTTTCGACAAATTGTCCCTTTAAGATGTTTAGTGAATACAGAACAGGGGCCTCATGTATCAACGCTGCGTACGCACAAAAACTTTCACGCTCAGAATCGCTCACGTTTGGATTTACTAAAGATGAAATGAATGTTGGAATGTGCGCAGCTCCACGCCAGCTTCATGGCTGGCGTACGCACATTTTTTGTGCGTGTCTGTTTTATTTCCATTGGCGACTCCTAGAGGCAGTTGTGTTAAATTCCTCTCTACAAAGTGTCTTTGAGCCGTGCAATGGCAGCTGTATGAGACGGGTTCACTAGCAGGTATATAAGGTTTCCATACCATACAGTTGACCAGCTAAACATTAAAGTGCAATTTGCAGCGGTCGCCTGTTTTCCCATTGTAATGGAAGCGATCTACTGCACACACATTGCTATAAAGGCACTACCTGAAGATGAATTTGCATACGTGAATCAGAAACATTTCCATTCAATAAATGTGCAAATAAAATATGATGCACAGACTTATTAATCATTCCTACTTGTCTTTCTCGTGATAAATAGTTGGCAAAATCTGATATGTGGGGGGGGGGGGGGGGGGGGAGGGGGGGAATGAGTTCATCAGACGCTGGATTCGAACCGAGTTCATGCTCGAACGTGTCAAAACATGATGACATGCGCTTTACTAGCTGCGTCACCCAGACTGTTAAGTGCACAACAACATTTTGCACCTACATATGTCATTATTTCTTTTTTTAATCCACTCAGTGCGATGTTCAGATATAAAAGGCACAAAGGTCTATGTGTGTTTGCGTATTTATTAGTTTATAATATATAGCGTGGATTATAATATAATAAACAGAGAGATTAACTCTTTGTCATGGACAATATTTCTAAAAAATAAGCTTGATAAGTCGTCTGTAGCAGGGTGGGGCTGACGTCATGACGAGAGCCCTGAGGGCTCTGTAGTCCGTTTATAGCCTAATGTTAGCTTTTCAAGTCTTGCGTTTGCATTTAAGATCCAAAAAGTGCACAAAGTTGTATTTTCGTGTGACAATTATCCGGCTGAACAAAACGTGTAAGTGTAATGAACCGTGTTTGGACACAGAGCTTATTATTCGCAATCTTTGAAAACCCTATGGGAAAATCCTATAGGGATTTTCACGAGGGAACCAGTTTTATGCTAGCAGCCGATTAGCCTACAAAGTGACGTCATAGTTCCTCCACTCTATTAAGTATTAAATTTAAGACCTATATCACAATATCAAACACAGGCAAGCGTGAAATGCAAAATAGGTAAAATAAATGTATTTAAATTGAACAGTACTAACCTCTTAACCTCTTAATGCTGATTTATACTTTTGCCTAGCGCTGCATTGAAACTAAAACTGCAAGCAGACAAAGCTCCGAGTACATATTTGGCTGTGCCCAGAAATGTAGACCTGGGTAGTGGGTACGTATCCACATTAATGAGCCTGGGTTGGTAGAATTAGAACAAAATGTCGGAAATGAATAGAGAACTATGCAGAGTGGTGGAGCATGAGAGCTGGAATGAGATGATCAATGTCACACAGCCCTATAGTGAAAACACAGGTCTGGGATGAATGATTATTTGTGGTGATGAAATGCGTCTCTGGCCTCTCCTGCAGGCCATGCGGACTCCCAGCAGGAATGAAGCAGGACAGGAGCTGCTGATGGAATATTTCAACCAGCTGTATTTCCTGGACCAGCGCTTCTTCTCTCCACACAGAAGTCTGGGCGTTCATTTCCACTGGTCAGACACAGTTTCACACATTTACGAATCAGAGATGAACACTTTATACACTGCAAAAATGCTTTTCCTACTTAGATTTTGTGTTTTGTTTCTAGTCCAAATAACTGAAAGTTCTCAAATCAAGAAGTATTTTCTAGACAAGCAACACATAATGTCTTGTTTTAAGAAATAATATGCCAAAATGACGTGAGTTTTTCCTTAAATCAAGCAAAATAATTTGCCAATGGGGTAAGCAAAATAATCTTATCACAAATCGAAAAACAAGATTATTTTGCTTACCCCATTGGCAGATTATTTTGCTTGATTTAAGGAAAAACTCACGTCATTTTGGCATATTATTTCTTAAAACAAGACTATATGTTTTGCTTGTCTAGAAAATGCTTCTTGATTAAAGAATTTGTAGATATTTAGACTAGAAACAAGACAAAAAATCTATGTAAGAAAAGCATTTTTTGCAGTGTAGTGGTGTAAAGTACAAATTACAGATGCTCAATTTACTTAGTTTTTCTCAGGGAATGTACTCCACTAAGTAGTTTTAAACGTGCACTTTTGCTTGATTACATCTTTAGTGCTGTATCAGTACTTTTACTGTGCCATTTTCTTTTCAACATGAGGCTTTTTATGCTTATTTTTTCTTGTCTTCTGTGATTGGCCCATATTTTTCACTCATAATCTGAATAGTATTTACCGCAGACACTTTCACTGTACACTCACTACATGTAGTGGAGTGTGATTTATCAGTGTTGTCATTTTGTGATGGTGTGTCTCTGCAGGTATGATTCTCTAACCGGTGTGCCTTCAGTGCAGAGAGCGCTGGCCTTCGAGAAAGGAAGCGTTTTGTTCAACATCGGAGCTCTTTATACTCAGATCGGAGCCAGGCAGGATCGCTCCACACTGAGTGGCATTGAGGATGCCATCGATGCTTTCCAGAGAGCAGCCGGTAATGAACAACACTACGGAGTCTGTTTTTAGGAAATGCAGCACAGTATAATACACATTTATAAGCTCATGTCCTTAAAGAGAAGGTCATGTGGTTTTTTAAAGTGTCCTCTTATTGTGTTGGAGTCTACTGCAACAAGTTTAACTGCATCTTCATTCAGTCATTTTCTTGTCGGCTTTATTAATCCGGGGTCACCACAGCGGAATGAACCATCAGTTTATCCAGCAAGTTTTAAGCAGCGGATGCCCTTCCAGCCACAACCCAGCTCTGTGAAACATTCACACACACACTCATACACTACAGACAATTTAGCCAACCCAATTCACCTGTACCGCATGTGTTTGGACTGTGGGGGAAACCGGAGCACCTGGAGGAAACCCACGCGAATGCAGGGAGAACATGCAAACTCCACACAGAAACGCCAACTGAGCTGAGGCTCGAACCAGCAGCCTTCTTGCTGTGAGGCGACAGCACTACCTACTGCGCCACCGCTTCGCTCTAAATGCATCTTATATCCGAAAAATCAACTTGAATCAATTTAGGGTGTTTAGAGCTTTAAAATGTGCATAATTTTATTTGATGTTTGACGTAATCTCAACTGAAACATGAAGAGAGAGTAGGGCATAGAACCAATAGAGTTTTGTATTAATCGCAGAGCTGCCAGAGAGAGTGGTTGAGCTCAAGCACATCAATTGAAAAGCTAATGAGGAGGAGGCGGGGCATGACAACCACAAGAGAGCATTTGATTGGTCAGAAGATCTGATTAGAAACTGAAGTATGAGATGACGTTAAAAAATTGTTGATTCATTTAGAAGTGACAAACTGCAAACTTTGGATGTTTATATCAGGTTTATATCTTCTACATGTGAATTTTGTCACTGATTTTATTAACACACAGATACTGATATGTAAAAAAAACACCTTATTTTAATTTCAATGGGACTTTAAGGTCTGTAAACACCTCCCCCTTCCATAAGCCAGCTGTCATTGGCCAGCTGGCCAGATCTGTTTAGTCTTTCCATGTGGGAAAACTATGTGCATGTCAGGTAAGGATTATGCAAAGGAGAATGATTGATTGAAAAAAAAAATATTTACAAAGGTGATTTAGAGCTGAATTTTTCTTTTGAGAGACAGCATGTTTATTTATCATGCACTTCTTTTTGGTTAAACAATTTGCAGACATTTACATTAAAGGTGCAGTTGGTGATCTTCCACAATGCTAACAGCTTAGCATAAATCTCTGAATCTCAATCCCTCCCCTGCCGTCTAGAGCCACGCCTCCTTAAATACGAGCACAGCAAAAGAACCCTCTCTCATGTGTTAAAAGCAACTAGTGCTTGTCTGGCGGTGTGCAAGCCAAACTGACATGCTATTTCAGAGTGAATATTTAGAGTTGCATGGTAAACAATATAGGGAGAGACTAGGCGGAATAGCGATATTGTGTTTTGTTATTAAACTAATTAAAATCTACATTATAGATGCTGTAAAAGTCCATTATGAAACTGAAAGTAGTCTTATCAATCTTTCATCAAAAGATTTTAGTGGCTGAACAACACTTCTGTGAAGATATAACCCGTTTGTAACAACATCTAACGTTACATCAGTTTTGCGTGAAGCTAAAACAGTTTTAAAACAGAACATTACCTGTCTAAGAGAAAACCTTCAGACATAAGGTTCAGGTAACTCCAATATTGATTCAGGTTTTTAAAAACTTTTGATTCAGCATGCTTTTACCGATCGCACGCGTTCTCCCTCGTTCTCGTGTTGTTTTTTTTCTCTCTTTCTCTATCTCTCTCAAATTCAAAGAGCTTGACTGTAAAACAAATCACAACGTTTCCAAAGCAATAACAGAACACAGAACATTCATATACATAAAAAATATAAGTAATAATAAACAAACACATATACATGTCGTTATATATTATACATATGTTGTCACAATAAACAAGTTATTTTAAAAAAATTCAACAAAAAAAAAAAATTCTAAAAAAATTCTCTCTCTCGTGAACGTGCGGCGGTCGGCGCAGCTGCGTACAAACGGCCGCGCAGCTGTTCAAATCTGCATTTGCTCACAGACAGGTTGGGCTACTTATTGGAATTATGGGAGATGTCGATCCGACTATTTAATTGGATGAACATTTTTTTTGTTTTGTGCCTTACTGTAAATATAAAAATACATATAAACACATTTAGATCATTTACTGTAATCATTACTATTAGACTGTGAAGAGACTTTCAACCAGCACAACAAAAAACGCTTTTGAAGACAATCACATACTACATCTTTAAAGGACAGCTACATTACAAACTGCAAATAAGATATTTTTCAGTTACTCATATGACCTGCTCTTTAGATTTAATAGATCGCTCATTCTCCTTCACTCGTGTACATTTTTAAAATATTGGACACTCCAATGTTGCATTTATTTGATCAATAAACACAGTTAAGAAGGAAATAAGGAACATCGGGCTCTATTTTGACGGTCCAAAATAAACTGAAAAAAAAATGAGCATTTCACAAGGAAACAGTTAACAGTTAAGTTTTTAAACAGAAAACAGTTAAACAGAGCATCTACTGCGTGAGAATGAGAGATAATGGATCTACTTTCACATTCGCTCTTGGATAGGGAAACCTTTACGCACAGACATCAATTAGTCTATAAATAAATACTTTTGTTTTTAAGCGCAAATCTTCGTTTCAAAACTATTTCTAAATTCAGTTCTAATTTCCAGCAAACGAATAAATGAACAATAATAACAAAATGAGCTCAAAAACCTGAGTGATATCCTAAAACACATGCTGTGCCCCATATGGTCTAAAACCTGACAGGTGGACAAATCTAAGCTTGTTTTTAATAAAACAAATATAAATATGGATATAATAAATAATACTGCTAATAATAATAACATTATACAAAAGCAAATTGTTATGAATGAACTGAAAAAGCCTCCCGAGATGAAGAAGACATAAAAGCAGTGATTTTTCATATTTATGTAGGCTAGAAAATAATGTATTGTAATATTTTAATCCTTTATATTTGTATCCTATATATATCCTTAATATTTACATGTTTTCATATGTAAAGATATTTGTCTATTGCTCTCTTGTGCGTATTAAGCAGTGCGTAAGCGAGGCGCAACTCTGCGCTGGAGTTTAGACCGGGTTTGTTTTGGTCTAATGAAAAATCTATTATAGTTTCTCAAAATAGCAACGCGCCAGCGGTCCGCCTCGAACGCCTTCCTTTTTAGACCAGAACGCCTATGGGCGCACATATGAGCACTAATGCATTTGCTATTTAAACAGCGTAGCGCAACGCCTCAAAACCACTCTTGCGCCAAGCTGAAACTACTAAAAGACTATTGCGCCACGGCTTGCGCCAGGGGTATGATAGGGCCCATTGAGTGTAATTTTACATTTTGAATTGACCATGATGGTATATATTATTTATCGAAGATTTCTTGCAGGTAATTGTAATTGCAAAAGTATGGCTAAAAGTTTGATAAAAGGTTTATAATTGCGAAATAAATGTGCAGTTAGGAGCAGCTTGAATTGTAAGATTTAACCTTACAATTGCTAGGCGGTATTGTGGCTGAGTGGTTAGCACTGTGGGATCACAGCAAGTAGATCGTTAGATGGGTCCCGGCTGGGCCAGTTGTCATTTCTGTGTGGAGTTTGCATGTTCTCCCCGTGTTGGTGTGGGTTTCCTCCACAGTCCAAACACATGTGCTATAGGGGAATTGGATGAACTTAATCGGCCGTGTGTGCATGAGTGTGTGAATATGAGTGTGTACGGGTGTTTCACAGTACTGGGTTGCAGCTGGAAGGGCATCCGCTGTGTGTGAAGTAGTTGGCGGTTCATTCTGCTGTGGTGACCCCTGATAAATAAGGGACTAAGCTGAAGGAAAATTAATACAATGATGTGATGTTCTGTTTGTGTGTGTGTAGGTGCATTTCTCTACCTGCAGGAGAATTTCTCTCATGCGCCCAGTCTGGATATGAGCGGCTCTGCGCTGAGCATGTTGGTCCGGCTCATGGTAGCTCAGGTAATAAGAGCATCTTCTGGAAATCAAATATGCATTTCAGAGTATGTCTTTTATGATGTCATTTGTCTTTATGCATTGTGCGCAGGTTCAGGAGTGTGTGTGTGAGAAGGTCCTACTTAACATACAGGACATCCACCTGAATGTGCTTCTGCAAGCTGCCCAGGAGGCTGCTAGGGTGAAAACATACATACACACACCTTCATGGGGACTCTCCATAGCTGTAATGATGTTTCTACCGTACTGTACATTATATTAGATTTATTATGGTGGCTTAAGAAAGCCAGCATTTTTGATATTCTACATAAACATATTATTATTCTTCCGTATTCTTCTTACGTCTTTTGAGACTAATTTGAAGCCTTTCAAGCTACATACTTCAAACTTTCGTCAGACCTTCAAACTGGTCTGACTCGGGTTGCTATATCTTTTCTAACTGATCTGACTTTGGGTTTTTCGAAAAACGACCCTGAAATTTCCCAAAAGTCCCATAGACTTAACATTGGGTCAAACTTTGTGAGCTCATAACTCTGCATTAGACTGTCATACAGACTAATGGCTGAGCTCATTTACCTCAGTCTAGCCAGCAGCCAATCACTAATGACCTTTAAACTTACTAGCCAATCCATAGCAACCAATTCCAGCACCCTAGTAACTGTCCCATAGACTTCCATTGTAAAAGACTGTCATTGACTTAACATTGGATCGGCCTTTGTGTGCTCATAACTCTGCATCCGACTGTCCTACAGACTAGAGTCTGGCCTCATTCAACTCAGTCTAGCCAGCAGCCAATCACTGATGACCTTTAAACTTACTAGCCACTACCTAGCAACCAATTTCAGGACCCTAACACATGCTAATAGTTTTAACATCCTACTGACATGCTAATCTTGCTAGAAACATACTAGCAACATGCTAGTCATGCTAGCACATGCTAATTCATGCTAACAACATGCTAGAAACAATTATGCTAGAATCTTGCTAACAATGTGCAAATTCATGCTTGAATCATGCTAACATGCTAATTCATGCTAGAAACCTGCTAACAACATGCTAATTCATGATAGAAACATGCTAACAACATGCTAATTCAAGTTGGAATCATGCTAACAGCATGCCAATTCATGTTAGAATCATGCTAACAACATGTTAACCCATGTTGGAATTATGCTAACAACATGCTAATTCATGCTAGGATCAGGCTAATTACATGCTAATTCATGCTCAAATGATGCTAAAAACCTGCTAATTCATGCTAAAAATGCTAACAACGTGCTAATTCATGTTGGAATCATGCAAACAGTGTGCTAAGTCATACTAGAATCATGCTAATTTGTGTTAGAAACATGCTAATTCATGTTGAAACCATGATAGCAACATGCTAATCCATGCTAGAAACATGCTAGCAACGTGCTAATTTATGCTAGAAATACACTAACAACATGCTAATTCATGTTAGATTCATGCTAATAACATGTTAATTTATAGAATCATGCTAATTTAGGCTAGTATCATGCTATTACCAACCTCAGACACAGGAATCAACTTTAAATCTTTTTACGGGCTTGCTTCACTCTTTACAGTGGTTGCATTGTTGACTGCAGAATCTTAAACATTCTTTTAACCAACCTAATACTTCTTCAAGCTAAATAAATGACTTCCAACAGGCTTTCTCAAGCCACCATAAAGTTTGTCCTCAAACTTGATAAATTAGTTTTTATTGTCATTACAAATGTAGATTAAAGGGTAACAAAATGCATCTAACCAGAGTGCAAATATAAGCAGTAAATGCAGCAAGGATGAATAATACATAGATATGTTACAATTTACAGATAGAGGTAGTTTTATGGGTATGATAACTACTAAGGATAAGATATAATATAGGTGTACTTACTATGGACATATGCAGTTTAAATTAGCTAATAGATGTGTGTACACTATAGCGGAGAAACGTACAACATATTTTACAGATGGATATGATTAGATTGAAAATAGTACAGTCAAGGTATAAAGTTATATATAATAGTTCAATGTAATAATTCAATATAACATATAATAGTTTAATATACGGTGTATTCTCTCCTCTACCCCTAAACCCAACCCTCACAGAAAAAATCTGCACTTTTAGATTATCAAAATACCAAAACAATGTTTTCACAAGGTCAAAACTTACTAGTATTGCTATACTTGTGGGGACATTTGGTTACCAGTGTAAGGAATACAAGATACATACACAAGTATTAAACACGTCACGTTTTGTCCTGGGAATAATATTTCTAAAGGAGCTGTTGACATGGAATTGGAGTACATTTTGGTAAAAACCCAAACAATACAAAAATATATATATTTAGATTCATAAAAATAGTTTATTATTATATTTTTTTATTGGATTCGGATCAGGTGATTGGCTAGGCCATTCTACAGCTTGATTTTTTTTCTCTAAAAGCATCTGAGAGTCTCCTTGGCTGTGTTTTGGATCATTGTCTTGCTGAAATGTCCACTCTGGTTTCATCTTCATCCCCCTGCTGATGTAGATGTTGGACTGAAGCAGCTGATATTCATTTACACTGAGGAAGGGAAGAGGCTTGCTGAAGAACTACTGAGAGATTTCAGCTGCTGTCTGGGCTTTCACTAACTACACCTTCCTTTCTTCATGTGTTCAATACATTTTCCCTGTCATTTCATTTTATTACACAGAACTTCATTTGTAATCAATTCTGTGGGGAGGTAAGCATGATCGAACACCCAATAAGGGGGTAGAGCATGCTCAGAGCCCGGCGGCTAATCAGCAAGCCAATCAGAAATAATAAATAACACCTGTTTATTCTAGTGATTGGGCCGGGGAGACACCCTTCTTAAGGAGAACGGGAGAGCTGAGCGACCAGCAGCAACCCTTGATGCTGAGCACAACACAACCAGACACAGAACGTTAAATAAAAAAATTGTCTCTTACCTCAACGCCGACACTGTCTTCTTCTTCCCACCCAAAAAACCTTGTTACAAATTCGTTTAGTTTTCTTTGCATATTTGGATTTCTCTGGTTGTTACCAACATCCGGAGAAAATTTCAAGTCAACAGCACCTTTAGAGATATGTTTTCTGAGAAAACTGGTGACGCGTTTAATGCTTATTTCCCCCGCTGAGTTTGAACAAATGTCTTAAGTGTTTGTTTATGTGTTTGTAGGTATCAGACGTGTATTCTCTAGTTCTTCAGGCGATGTCTGTGCCGCTACTGAAGGATTACGTTCCCTTCTCCTGGATCTCTATGGTTCAGGTCAAAACTCATCATTTCAGAGCGCTGGCGCATTATTACACTGCTGTGGCTCTGTGTGACTGCTCAGGTAACTGTGTTATTGACTGATAGCCTGCATTATTGCTCAGGTGTTTGGAATAATTGAGAATATTTAATCTCAATGAAAGAAGAGCTTATGAATAATTTGACCTTATGAATAATAAGGTCAAAAGATTAAAGAGAAGCTATTATGCAAAAGTCACTTTCATAAGGAGTTTAAAAAGTTGTCAGCAGTGTGTGAATATAACCAGCCACTAATAGTAAAAATTAATCAGTGATATTGTTTGTAATCAGACTTGATATAAACAGTCTGCAGAAACACTTTGATTGACATTCTCCGTTTGTACGTGTCATCAGAGGGGGAAAGCCCCGGCCACTAGTGATCATCTCTCCCTCATTAGCATAGGATGTCAGTCTTGTTTTTGAATCTGCTACTATGCTGACGCGCAAGCTTTTGTAGCTCCGCCTTGTTCTGAAAAAAGCACAATCTCATTTGAATTTAAAGCGACAGTCACCAAAACTCCACAATTAGGATCAAAGCCTGAAAGGGTCAGAGAGTTAGAAAACATTATCTGTGATCTGTGCTATTTTGAGCTGAAACTTCACACACACAATCTCTAGGGACACCAGAGACTTATTTTACATCTTGTAAAGAGGGGCATAATAGGTCCTCTTTAATATTTAAAAAAATATACCATATTACATGAGGTTTTCTAAATCAATATATTTGAAATGTGGTCTATTCCTGTAATGTAAAGCTGTATTTTCAGCATCATTACTCCAGTCCTTAGTGTCACATGATCATTCAGATGTCATCATAATATGATGATTTCCTTATTTAAAAACAGTAAAAAAAAAGTGTGACCATCTTATATATAAACTTTTATGTGCACTATTTATTTATGGAGTACATTCAGTGTTTCCTCTAGGATTTTTTACCTTTTTATCAGATCTACCAACTACCTGTAGCGTTATTTCAATGACAAATGTCGTGAGCGCAGTATTACAATTGGAGATTGCATTTATCTAATAGGCTACAGCATGCGAATCTCTTTGCTTGCGCGCCGATTTCTTCTGCTCGTGCACAAAACTTCTTGCACGCTCCCTCAAAGCCGTTTAAGCGCAGATCTTCTTGTGCGCTCTCAAATAAACGCTGCTGAAGTGCAATTTAGTGCGTTTTTGTAACGACTATGTCTACAACATTTGATAGATTTGCTAGGAATATTTATGAATGTCTCCAATAGACATACAGAGTGTTAATGCATCCTGAAGTAAAATGAAATAGCTATACGTCGTGTTTGCCAGCCTCACGAGAAGTTGTAATGTAGCTGTAGTGGGATTTTCAATTTTGGTGTTCCGCCCCGCCATAGAAGAATTAATGTAGCGGAAACCATGATATTATTACTGTCATTTTGAGTTTGGCTAATGTAAGCAATTAAATGTTTATTCACCAGTGGTATATATAAATATGACAATATAGAGATTTCTATTGTTGCAAAAGGCTTTCATAAAAACACATTTCTTTTAGAAAAACTTATGAATCTAAGTATTTGAAAACAGAATCAGAAGTGTTTTTTCATATTAAAGTCATTTCTGAAAAACTCACTCAATGAACTGAAGTAGACACTAAAAATTCAGCTTTACATTACAACAATAAGTTGCTTTCTTACTTACTATCTTTACATTTAAATACATTGTAGTAGATTAGAATAATGCTCCATTAGCAGGGTTCAACGCTAAGATTTTTTTTACTGTGCCGATCGGGAAAGTGGTTGAGATTTTTACTGGCCCTGCCAAAGTTTTTACTGGCCCCATATTTTAAATAATGTGGCAAAATAATGTCTGTGAATCTAAAATTTAAACATTTAAAAAATGTTAATAAATGTATAATGAGCAAATTTCAAGATTTTTATGCAAACGAAAGAGCAGTATGGGAAATGTGCTGGTATTTTATTGCAACTCTAAATTATTACAAAAAAAATGGATTGCCAAATTGACGACAACTTTTTTTTTTTCCAGAATGTTAATTTTGTACCCGTGTAATTGTCTGCTTCCAAGACTTTAAAAACAGACGCTTTCTTTTAGCCTCACAGTTTGACGTTGCTGCCATGTTGCCATCTTTTCTTTGTACTGGTTACCAGGTTCCGGAAACAAATAACATGCTCATCGTTACTGGCCGGTAGGGGCCAGTAACAATCCTGTCTACTGTCCCGAGCATCTTTCATGCTGGCCTCGGACTACCGGGCAGTTCTTATTGTTGAGCCCTGATTAGTTAATGTTAATGTATTTACTAACATTAACTATGTATAATCCTGTACAGCATTTATTAATCATAGTTCAACATGAACTAATGCATTATAAAAATACAAAGCTGTGCATGTTAACATTAGTTAATGCAGAGTGACGTCATTTAACTTAACATTAATGTTAACAAAGATGAATAAATACTGTAATAAATGTATTCCTTATGGTTTGTTCATGTTAGTAAATGCATGACCTAATGCACCATTATTTTAAAGTGTTACCTATTATTCAAATTCATATACACTTCTCTTATATTCCAAATAAGTGATTATATTTCACAGTATTACTGCATTTTGATTTGTTTTTGATCAAACAAACATGATTATTAATTATGCAAATCATAAGCATATACAATCTTTTAATACAAATGTTTTACATCTAAATGTACTTCGTCTAAAATTGCAGATAACTGATATTGTGTTCAACAACCAATACAGGTGTTGGGGATGAAGATGAAGATGGTGCAGAAATTAAAGCTCTTGTTCAGATTCACACCAGACAGCCAGAAAAACTCAATCTCCAGGATCCCGAGGACAAGCGGAGACTCGGTTTGTGTTTTCTGATCTCACAGTTAGAGTTTCAGCACAGGCTAACACATGGTAATTTTCATATACTAACAGTGGTGGAAAGAGTACTGAAAAAGTACCATGACTTGCCCAATAATGTAGTGCAGTAAGAGTTATCTTATCTGTTATTATAATATTACTCAAAGTCGACTTTTCAAAAGTACTCAAGAGTAGTGAGTGTTATGCTGGGAAAAGTTGATGCGTTCACATGCATTACAGTGCGGTTAGTTAATGTTTAAGGCCATTTTGGTCATCATACTGTAAACATCTGTCATTTTCTCATCAGTGACATTCAGTTTAAACAGTCTCTGGGTCATTGCGTGTAAAGTATCTTCTGCACGGCACAAAGTGACTGCAAGTTGAAGGAAAGTTAAGTAAAAGTACTGATTTTCATTGCTAAAAATGAGCTCAAGGGAAAGTACACATTTATAAAACGACTTAGTAAATTACAATTTCTGACAAAAACTACTCAATTACAGTAGTTTGAGTATTTGTAGTTTGTTACTTTACACCACTGTTTACTAATATAACATCTCAGGTCAGTCCGGAGTCAGAGGGGTGATTCTTCTGCTGCTCTTTAGCTCTAAAATAATGAGTGTGATGCAATACTGCATTTCTACTTAGTATAAAAGTCTGTATTTAATGCTGGAAACAAGGTTGTTTAATCAATTAAAAATCTGATCTATGATTGTAGGTCAGCCCTTTATTAAGCTAACCTTGTCCCTAACCATGTTTTGCATAATGAGTTTTAATATTATCATCAAATCGGAGGTATAGCGTCCAAGATTTAACATGGTCAAGCGAAAACCCACTTTTGCTCATTAGTCAATGTTGGAGTTAAGTAAGAAGTGTTATTAAATAAACAATCAAGTGCACAGTAAATAGATCGATTTTTATGTAATGTCTTGCTTCTTATGTTCGAATATTATAAACCAGGGGTCACCAAACTTGTTCCTGGAGGGCCGGTGTCCTGCAGATTTTAGCTCCAACCCTAATCAAACACACCTGAACAAGCTAATCAAGCTCTTACTAGGTATACTTGAAACACCCAGGCAGGTGTGTTGAGGCAAGTTAGAGCTAAACCCTGCAGGACACCGGCCCTCCAGGACCAGGATTGGTGACCCCTGTTATAAACAAACAAGTGCACAGTAAATAAATAGTTTTTTTTTTAGGGATGAACAGATACCACTTTTTTAGAAACCGATACGAGTATGAGTATTTTAATTTGTGTACTCGCCGATACCGAGTACCGATTCCGATACTTCCTAAATATGTTTTCACTGAAAGTGCAATTAATTTGTAAGGTTTTATTTTTAGCCTGTAGCAAGGATGAACGCTAAAATCTTTAACAGAAGCCTATGCCAAGCCAAAAATATACACACACGTTGTTGATAACCATGTAAATCCATAGACTTTATCGATTACCAATTAAGCATGGACATTTAAACAGAGGCGTAGTCTGTGTTCTCTAAACACCTCTTAAGCGGTGGACTACTTCATTCTGATTGCTGGTAAAGTCTAGATCGGATATGCGGCCGGCCGGAAGTGCGATATGCACATTAATAAAGCAGTATTTTTTATGACACTGTAAAACAATAATTAATATTTTTACAGTACTGTGAGGGTTGGGTTTAGGGTTGGGGTGGGGGTAGGCGTTAAAAAATAAATTTTATTGGGTAATTTAATAGATAACATAACTAATACTCAGTACAACAACTGTTTTTACGTTACTGTGACGGTTGGGTTTAGGGTTGGGGTGGGGGTAGACGTTAATAAAATACAACAAATGTGAAATTTAATAAATAATAGAAATAATTCTCATTAACTTCCGGCCGCAAACGTATCCGCTCTAGCAACAACCCTGATTGCTTGTTGCCGAACCGCGTCATATCATATCTCAAAGTTGACTTGATTTGATCTCTCTTTGACGCTCACACCGGAGAAGACGCGCCGCGCTGTTTCTTATCGCCGGTTCCTATGGAAAATGAATGACTTCTGGCTACTTTGACGCTCTCGCCGCTTTCGCCCTTCCGTTTGTGAAAGCTTCCCCGGCGTTGTCGCTCTACCCGCCTCCCTTCCCCGCTCCTTAATTTGTGATCACTTCCCCGCGTTGTCTCTCGTGATGTTGCATATTGGGGACGCACCAAAACCCTGTTATGCCTGGTTCTTCGGTATATTCGCCAGCCCTGCCATTAATCTACAGGTAAGGTAATCAAAAAGTTTAACTATTTAGATGAGTCGTGGGTGGATAAGATCAATAGGTGGTTATGCAAACTTTGACTACTTTCTTTAAAATATATAAAGATATTTTAAGCTATTTTATCTTGACATACTGCCATAATGTAAATGTAACTGTAAAATGGGTTTAACAATAATTTGTAAATATTTATTGCAGCACCAAAAACAATTGAGGTCATCTCCAATATTGCACGATAAGTAGATATATTGATTATTGTGACAGGCCTACTCATCTGACAATAAAATATTTTCATATCGCTCTGAAGGTAAAGCTCACCTGCGTAAAGCCATCATTCGTCACGAGGAGGCTCTGCGTCTTCACGGCGTGTGTAAAATGCTCCGAAAGATGGACATCCTGCAGGAGGTGTTGTCTGACGCTCACACGCGCTCGCTGGAGAAATACTCGGACATCGATCAAGAAGACGATTTCTGTGAGGTCGCAGAGGCTCCGGAGGTCCAGTGTGAGTGTTTCACCTCTTGTATAGACATGAAAATGACATGTTAAAGACAAATGATTGTCAATCTTCAATGCTTTGGGGCACAGATTTAAGCTTGGTGTCATTTTAATAGGTTGTAGATAGTAGCTGAAAAACATTCAAAAAGTTAAAACAAAGGTTATGTAATACTTAATCTTACAATTAGACGTTTCTTTGTGTATGTAAATACGTGAATAGTCATATGCATTTAACTAATTATTTTTATTTAAACAATTTGAGTTCCAAAACTGCACAGATGCTAAAATGATTGTTACAATATAATAATGAAATAATGTCTGAAATGGGAAACCCTAAACTGTTCAGTATAACGAAAGGTAATTGTAGCACGGGCGGTCTTGATTGCCATATTTGTGAAATTCAGTAGGTGGCGATAATGCTCCGGGAACACTTTAGAATAGCTATCCATTTTAACTAGTTAATAGTCCATTAATAAACTGTTAGTTATTGAGTAATACATGACTTGTTATATAAAAGGTAATACTTTGTTAATTTTTTTATAACTGTGCCTTTGTCACCGACTCGGTCCCAGTCATTCCCCTCGCTGGCCAGCAGAGGTCACCATCACCGGACTTCTAAACATTACGTCATGCTCATACACTGATTGCCACACACACCTGCAGCTCATCCCACTGACGATCCACACACACATATAAGCAGCACACACACTCACTCTGTTGCGAAGTCTTGTTCAGCCCTGCCTGACATTACTGAGCGTTATCTCCTTGCCTGATCTCCCATGTATTACCTGGACTGTTCTAGACCTTGCCTTGCCTGCCGACTGCCTCGCACCTTGCTTGTTACTTTGATCCACACCGCCTGCCCTGAACCCAACCTGATACCTCGCCTCTGAACCACGCCGCCTGCCTCTGACCCATGCCTGCTATTACACTCCTTGACAGTCAGCTGCCAGTCCTTAGAGCCATTACAAATACGTTTGATGTGAGTTCGCACGTAAGTGCGTATTGTGATTAAGTGAAGTTTATTTATAAACAAATTTCGAGAGGATCACGTGCTTATGATTGTTCACTGCTGTTCCAACTTTAGCTAATGACTGATTATCCAATCAGACGATCCTTAACTCAGTACAAATAACCAGACTTTTCTCATCTCAATATCTTCGTCTTGAAGAAACCCCCCCACCCAACCCTACTTTCCCTCCTTTCAAACTGGCGTCACGGTGGCCAGCGATTAGCGCTGTTGCCTCACAGCAAGAATGCCCCTGGTTTAATTCCTTTCCAAACCAGACGGCATTTCTGTGTGGAGTTTGCTCGTTCTCCCCGTGGTCGCGTGGGTTTTCCCAGGGTCCTCCAGTTTCCTCCCACAGTTCAAAAACAAGCACCCTAAACAATTAATCCAAATACTTTAGCTAAACTCTGAGTACACCTTTCAGCATACTTATCTGACACTTAGTAAGTAATTTACTAACAGCTTGTTCATGATCTATTAATAATTTATTAGGTATAGTTATAAATCATTAAAATACAGTTAACAAATAATTTTAACTTGTTAACTAACAGCTTGTAAGGTATCTATTGGCTATCTATAAGGCACAGTTATAGATAATTAACAAACTATTAACTTTTAGTTAACAAGTCATTTATAACTCATATACTAACAGTTTATTAATGGACTATTAACTAGTTATAACGGATAGTTATTCTAAAGTGTTACCAATGCTCCAAAGCAATTAGTTGTCATTAAACAAGAAAAAAAGTAGAAGACCGAGCCATCATTAACCATATATGGTTTGCCTAGATCGTGTGTGCTAGATTGTGTGTTGCCTGAAATGTGTGTGGGTCTGCAGCTGGATATATCTCCTATGTTTTGAGGAATATGAACAGTATATTTTCATACTTTTGACAATATTTGTGAAGTAGACATCAAAGTCTAAGATAGTATAGGCAGTTTAGTGGTATTTGATTTGATTTTAGCCTCTAAAAAAACATTTGAAAAAGTTGTACATGTGGATTGCTGTAGCAAAGTAATGCTTTACGAGTCTTGATGAGTATCCTTGTCGCAAATGAAAAAAATAATAGCTGCTCTGTAATATATACCAAAAATCAATCACCAGGTTTGGAAACTAGACATTTTAAGCTTTCAAATGATACCTACAGTTTGTTATGTCTGCTTTATGTTTAGACTACAATATTAGATAATACAATATATTAAAAATGTAACCATAACTTTAAATGTTAACTATAAGATGACTTTAATTTGTTTATATATTATTCATATTTCTTTTGTCATTAAATGTACATTTTGCATAATATACACAGTATATCTATCTACAGTTATTATTCATACCCCTGGCAATTTCTGGCTTAAAGTTTTTGTTCAAATGTAAATTAAAGCTGTTCAAAAGAGACCTGCTGGTTGAATAAAAGTAACTTTAAATGGCACCTTTTAGGGTTGGGCCATGTTGACCAATTTGGCATTGTACGATGTCTAATGTGAAACATTGCGATGGTTGTTAAATATCAATTAATTCATAACAAATTAATTAATTGTAGTCTACCGTTTTTACTACCTGACACACATGGTCTTTGCTTTACCCATAACCAAATCATAAATAAATAAAGTTACAAACAAATGACCCTCTGTCAATCACTTTTTTTCTGCGGGACTCTGGCATGAATAGGCAGTGATCTGTGTCGGTATAATGGCTTTTCCCACAGCTGGTGGAGGAGACAAGAGTTCGGTTGGAGTACACTGTGGTGCATACATTTTCATTGTCTTCACCGCAAAACCCTTACTGCGTGTGCTGATTTAGAAGACATTTATGCAGAATTCATCTTTGCATTTGTTTTGCACCTAAAAACGCCAAACGCAGTGCTCAGGAGCAGATTAAACAGTTGTTATGTGAACTTGCTAAAGTAAAAAGCCCGCAATGCTTGCCCCGCCTTTGTACTCTTCTTATTGGCCCACTGCTCTAACTGACCGCGAATGATTTGTTAATATCAGCTGTCAATCACTCAGTCAATGCCTTCTGCCTTCAGATGACAGGAACTACAAGTGTGAAAATGTGAAGCGCTGAAGATGAGAGAATGAAAATAACACTGACAGATTTACCTAAAGTTACTAATAATGGCACATCTTATTAGTGATCATGTGCTGAATGTTAATCCACCATTTACACTTTTCCAAGAGTGGATAAAAGACTTCCAGTGGCTTCAAATCCGCTATGAAAATAACTAAAGCCGTTCACTGTGAAGTCTGTGGGACGGGGTTTGCAGGTAACAGCGTTTGCCACTGAATCTACACATTTTAAGCGCGAGAGATACTGTATAATCCTTTATTTAATCCTCACCATGCTGTCAGCCGTGCAAGTGACAGCTGTATGTAACCTTTAACACAGCTCATGAAAAGACTGTTATTGCTATTAAGATGACATGCAAATAATAAGTTACATATCAATATAAATGATGGATCGCTATGCCGGCTCAGCATCATGAATTTTGTCGGCCATCGGCGATGGCATCGTCTATCGGCACAACCCTAGCACCTATTATGAAAATCAACCTTTGTAAGCTGTTTGGACAGAACTGTGTGTAGGTATAGCGTGTCCACAGTCATATTGGAGTGATAGAAACACAACAAGTCTCTTTTTTTTTATTTCCTGAGGTTAAAATAGGACCCAAATCCCAGTAACGTAGGAGTGTGGTTTTCTCCGCCCACCGAATTGAATGAAAGGCGCCATGTTTCTATAATAACATGTTTACACATGCCCACAGAACATTTTTTGCAAAGAAACTTGGATTAAAATATCTATTCAAACTCTCTGTATCTATTAAAACATATTTAAAACAGAGAATGTTTGTAGTAAAATCCCTGTAATTCTTAACCACTATATTAACCACGGCCACATGGTGTCAGTAAACGCTAATATGTGTGTGTTCACTGCAAACAGCATTTGTGTGTGACTCATCCTGTCAGAAAGTCTTGATTAAACTCCACCACAAATACATCAAACAAACTTGGTATTTTTGACTAATGAGCTGCATTTCAGCTTCATCAGAGTCTGTGTCCATCACTGACTGCTGTTTATCTGATGTAATGCATGATGAGAAGCAAACACAAGTAACTGTGCTTTCACACCGAAATCGGCGAGAGCGTCCAAGGTCCAAGGACAACGCCGTCTGCCTTCAGCTCTGGCGGCAAGAACGTAAAAATTCGTTACATTGATGTCGTATTTAAAGGGATCGTAAAAATGTTGCGCACTTCTTGTCAAATTCATTTAACAATGGAAGATCAAGTTGCACATGGTGTGGCTTTGCTCCACTTGATTATCCAATGTGTCCATATGTCTGAAATATCCTGAAGCAGCAAAACTGTTTTGTACCGTCCCATACGATTCCCTCTTCTTTAAAGAAAAATATAAATAACATTAATACACTTCAGTAACTCGCCAGTAACTTATTTACTGCATGTTCCTGTAAGAAAACATCGTAAATAATTGGAAATCCAGCGACCACAATAATCAAACTCTTGGGAACAACTTTGGTCGGAATCAAAGTTCACAGGTCTGTGTTCTCTGAACTCCTCTCAAGCGGTGGATGTCTTCATTCTGATTGGTTACCGCCGAACTGTGTCATAGCTCATTACCATAAAGTTAACTTGATTTCAACTCTCCTCGACACCCACACCGGCGAAGACACGCCACGCCGCTTATCGCCGCCGGCTCTCATTGAAAATGAATGACTTCCAGCTACTTTGACACTCTCGCCGCTTTCGGTGTGAACGTACCGTAAGAATGGTGGGCAGGGAGAAGCAGCTCATTTGCATTTAAAGGCACAGGCTATAAAAAACTGCTAAACTGTACTCAGACACTAAAACAATCAGATTCTGGAGGTGATAATAAATTATCTGATGGCTATTTTGAGTTGAAACTTTACAGACAAATTCAGGAGACACCAAAAGGCTTATCTTACATCTTGTAAAAGGGGTATAAACCCTTTAAGCCAGAATTTGCCAGCGGTATGAATAATTTTAGTAACTAAATATGTAAACACAGCCGTAAATCCTAAACCTGTGCTGTTTCTCCTACAGCTCACACACAGCAGAAGCCTGATATCAAAGCTCCAGATTTCAGTGTGGTCAGAGTGACTGATATTTTCCACAGACTGGTAACACTCACATTCACACACACACTGGAACAAACCATTGATGTTTAATTATAATAGTGTTTAATATTCACCTGTGTGTGTGTGTGTGTGTGTGTGTGTGTGTGTGTGTGTGTGTGTGTGTGTGTGTGTGTGTGTGTGTGAAGGGTCCGCTCTCTGTGTTTTCTGCACGCAACCGCTGGACGAGGCGTCACGTGTGTTTGGTTCGAGGAGAGGCGGGGCTTGGGCTCACACTGCGAGGTGATTCGCCGGTTCTGGTTGCCGGAGTATTGCCAGGTGGATGTGCTGCGGTAAGAGATGCAGGATGTTTTAAATGTGTGTTTTTTTTTTAGGACTCGTCAGTTTTACCTGGGTGCATTAAAGTATAGTAAAGGATTACTTTTCATTTTAGATCATTTAATTTCAGTAACTTAATATGTAGTTGACTTAAATATTGTCAATTAAAAATCAACAGTCCAGTAACACCTTATAATAATGATGTATTATTTTGTTTAATTTGTTAAAATTCTGTTTGTTCACTAAATAATGCTATGTTTGTTATTAAATGGATTAAGTATTTTATATCAATCTAAAAGGCCCAGTTTGGCTTAAATGTAAAGAATTAAATGTTACATTTCTATTGTACATGCACTGGGATTTATGCAGATTTTTTTAAAGAAATTTAGCCACATAATTAAAATTAGAAAAGCAATCTAAATACAACTTTAATGATGCTAGTTGTGATTAATAGGCCCCGACAGAATGTCCTTTGCTATTTCTGCTGAGAATTTTGTGGATTTTATGTAAGGTTTATAATGCAAGTCCAATTAAAACCCCTTGTTAAGCAAACAAAGTTGCAGCAGGTCTTATTAACTTATTAATTGGATTGCATATAAATCCTCTTGACATTTGCACATTAGTCAATAATATCACTGAAATGAATATTATATATATATATAAGTAAATAAAAAGATTGAATCATGGGGTGTAGCTGTGTAACGGATCACAAATCACTCTCACTGTTCGGATCACATTACAGTTGAGTCACAGATCGGACCATTTTTTTAGATCTGCAAAAAGGGAAGGAGACAAATATAATTTGCTTTCCATGTATTGCAACACTAGCATACTGCAAGAGATGTTTTTAGTTTTAACAAACCTAACTTAGAACCTGTAATCTTAATAAAATTATAATACAAAAATGTATGCGTCAAAACTGTAAATGTATCCATTTAACATTATAATCTTGTACAACAATACATATTTATTTTTTAACTCATTGATTTAATGACACTCATAAAAACTTCATGTACAGTGCATCTGGAAAGTCTTGATAGCGTTTCACTTTTTCCACATTTGTTTATATTGCAGCCTTATTCCAAAATGGATTAAATTTATTTATTTCCTCAACATTCTACACACAATCCCCTATAATGACAATGTGAACAAAGAGTTTTTGAAATTGTTGCAAATTTATTAACAATAAAAAGCTGATAAATCACATGTACATCAGTATTCACAGCCTTTGCTCAATACTCTGTTGATGCACCTTTGGCAGCGATTACAGCCTCAAGTCTTTTTGTATATGATGCACAAGCTCTGCTCATCTGTCTTTGGGAATGTTTGGGCGTTCCTCTTTGCAGTACCTCTCAAGCTCTATCAGGTTGGATGGGAAGCGACAGTGTGCAGCCATTTTCAGATCTCTCCAGAGATGCTCAATAGGATTTAGGTCTTGTCTCTGGCTGGGCCACTCAAGGACATTCCCCGAGTTGTTGTGAAGCCACTCCATTGATATTTTGGCGGTGTGCTTTGAGTCATTGTCCTGCTCTAAGATGAACTGTCGCTCCAGTCTGAGGTCAAGAGCACTCTTGTGCAGGTCTTCATTCAGGATGTCTCTGTACATCGCTGCATTCATCTTTCCCTCTATCCTGACTAGTCTTCCAGTTCCTGCTGCTGAAACACATCCCCACAGCATGATGCCAACACCACCATGCTTCACTGAAGGGATGCTGTTAGCCTGGTGATGAGCGCTGCCTGCTGTTCTCCAAACGTAACGCCTGGCGTTCACTCCAAACAGTTCAGTTTGAGTCTGATCAGAGCAGAGAGTTTAGTTTCTGATGCTCTGAGAGTCCTTCAGATGCAAACTCCAGGCGGGGAGTGTCTTCCGTCTGGACGCTCTACCATACAGGCCTGATTGGTGGATTGCTGCACAGATGGTTGTCCTTCTGTAAGGTTCTCCTCTCTCCACAGAAGAACGCTGGAGCTCAGACAGAGTGACCATCGGGTTATTGATCACCTCCCTAACTAAGGCTCTTCTCCCCCGATCACTCAGCTTAGATGGCCGGCCAGCTCTAGAAAGAGTCCTGGTGGTTAAACATCTTCCTCTTACGGATGATGGAGGCCGCTGTGCTCAGTGGAACTTTCAGAGCGGCAGAAATGTTTCTGTAACCTTCCCCAGCCCTGTGCCCCAAGACAATCCTGTCTCGGAGATCTACAGACAATTGCTTTGTCTTCATGCTTGGTTTGTGCTTTGACATGCACTGTCAACCCTGAGCCCTTATATAGACAGGTGTATGCCTTTTCAAATCATGTCCAGTCAGATGAATTGAGCACAGGTGAACTCCAATGAAGCTGCTGAAACATCTCCAGAATGATCAGTGGAAACAGAATGAACCTGAGCTCAATTTAGAGCTTCACGGCAAAGGCTGTGAATACTGATGTACATGTGATTTATCAGCTTTTTACTTTTAATAAATTTGCAACAATTTCAAAAACTCTTTGTTCACGTTGTCATTATGGGGGATTGTGTGTAGAATGTTGAGGAAATCAATGAATTTAATCTATTTTGGAATAAGGCTGTAACATAAACAAATGTGAAGAAAGTGAATCGCTATCAACTGTATCGACTTTCCGCATGCACTGTATCATTACTACATGTGTCATTTGTGAAGAATTATTCAGTGACACATTTTAGATGGCTGGTTTTTGCCATCTATTGGTTAAACAATGTAATTGGCACAACTTCGGTTTTGAGCGTCAAGTTGCGTTAAATGTTAATCTGTACTGTAAACATCACTGTTTATACCTAAACTATAAACTGCTCACACTACTTCTGTTTTTTTGTTATTGTACCTTTTGTAACTTATTGAAAAGGGTAAAAACGGATCTTTCCGTCAGTTTTTCTTGATCAGCGCAGAATGACGGAGATAATTTATGTTGCGTAGGTGTTTGAATTGAGATCCCCATATTTTGATGATTAATTGTACAGCTTTACACTACATGCGTTGCTGAAAAAGCAGTGACAGAAAACACCTTTAATAACCTAAGAAAGCATGGAGGTGCCTTCACAATTTCTTCATCATCATTAAATTTTACAGGGAAGCCAAATTACTTTTGTGTGCAATTTAATTGATGCGGGAGGCGATCTTTCAGCGACCCATCCAAATTTAGGAGTAGTGTTTTAAAAAAGCTTTTAATATGCGGGTCGTGTGTGGGATGTGATCCAAAGTGTGTGTGTGTGTGTGTGTGTGTGTGTGTGTGTGTGTGTGTGTGTGTTTTAGGAGGGAGGGCTACGTGAGGGGGATTATATAGTGGCTGTGAACTCTGTGGACTGCAGATGGGCTGAACATGCAGAGGTGGTTCATGCGCTGAAGAGCTGTCCAGACAGAGGACTAGAGCTGGACATCATCACACTGCAGACACATGAGGTACACACACACCTGTAAAAAAAATTATGCACACAGATACAGGGACACTGGAGCGTTTTAAAGCTGCGATTCATCAGCGGATCACTCATATGTCAGCTTATAGACAAACCAGCTGACTGACAAGACTTCAAAATGCTCCAGTGTCCCTGAAACTGTGGTTAAACAGCTGTGAGTTTGGTGAACTGATGACCTTCACGGCCAATCGCAGTCATTTCTGTTGAGCGTGTGAACAAAATGGCCAATCAGCGCTGTTTAAGAACCCTTAACAGTGCTCAAATGTTAGGGGAAATGGATGTGTTTATGTTCAGTATTGTGCAGCCCTACTATGCATCTCAGTGAATACTGTTCCTGTAGGTGGAGAGGAGGATGAATCTGTCCCCCAGCGGAGAGCAGGATTATCAGTCGGGCAGTCAGAGGAGAGCAGGCCGTGAATACGGAGGATCTTCATCATCTGTGTGGGGCTGGAGTTGGAGAAACAGCGGCGTCAGTAAGAGACTCGGCAGCACCTTCAGTCTGTCCTTCAGCAACTCCAGAGAGAGTCAATCCATGCACTGAACACTACAGGGAAAGACAAGACTAAAGCATTATTTATAGGAGGAGTTCACTTCCACAATCACTGCTGTTCACCATTGACTTCCATAGTATTGTTTTTGCCTACTATGGAGGTCAGTAGCTATGTTTCCATCCAATTATTTTTAATGCACATTTTGGAATATAAAAGTTAAATTAAATTAAATTAAATTATAATATTAATTTAAAATGCTTAATGGACTTATTAAAGAGCCCCTATTATGCATTATAAAATGTCAGATTTTGGTTTTGGGGGTCTCCAATAACAGGCTGATTTGCATGCAAGGTCAAAAAACACTTTCATTGTCTTAAAATATGCATTTATTTTTACCTAAGTATCCCAGCGACTCTCATATGATTCGTTCAGCGATTTATTTGTTCGCAAAACCTCTTATTAGCGCAAAGCTAATCTGCGCTGATTGGTCCGATGACCCAGTCTTTTGTGATTGGTCGACTGCGTTCAGCATGAGATAGAGAGAATCGTCCACCACGGCTTATCAACATTGTTGAAGTAGTCAGAGAGCAGAGTGTATGTGTGAGCCCAATGCAGTGTAACACCAGCATACCCAGATAGCATACGAATGTGGGCCACTTTGGGCAGTTATGCGGCACTGGTGGTATTCCTTCGGCCCAGACAAAATGAATGGGAGCCTGAAGTGGCCCACCTGTACAATAGCAAAGGGGGAGGGCAAAGATTCAAATACACCTATATGGGCCATTTAAGGTGAAGATTTGGCACTTACGGCAAAATGCAATCTGAATGTGAGCCTAATGTGGCCCATGTGGAAAATAATTAATTTGGCCCAAATGATGGAGGACACATGTGGGCCACAGTTGGCAAAAATGCGGCATAGTCATTTAAGGGTAATCTGGGTCTAAACCTAAAGTGGCTCACATGTGTAGTTGCAAATGTGGCCCAGTTATCTTAAGACATGTGGGCCACTTTTGGCGAATATTAGGCATATTAAGTTCTGGCTATTGCGGCTGTGAGCCTAATGTGGCCCAGAGAAGATATGGCAAATGTGGCCCAGTTATTTTAAAACATTTGTGGGCCACTTTTGGCGAATTTTCGGCACAGTAAACTCTGACTAATGCAGCTGTTAGTTTACAGTGACACTTAGTAGACACTTAGTTTCACACCTACACTTTTGTTTCGTAACGTGTCTCGTTTGCCCAGTTAGCGTGGTTCGTTTGGCATATGTGAACAGGGCAATCGCGCTCTGTTCCGCGCCAAAGTAGTCGCTCCGAGATCACTTGAATGAGGTGGTCTCGGCTCGATTGAAAGGAACTCTGGAGCGGTTCGATTGCAGTGAGAAAGCGATCCGATCCGAGCGTGGTTATATCACAGTGTTTTATGGATATGTAATAGGCATACGGCTGTATGAAGAGAGAATTATGAGTAGGGCGGGAAGTTTCCCGAGTCTCCGGATGCCCGCAAACGAGTGATGATCTCCCGGTAATCTCGCGTCTCCCTCCCGGTCCTCAAATAGGCATTCTCACCCCTCCCCACCGCGTCTCTCCTCAGACATGTTGCGCGCGCACCCTGTCAATCACCAACAAACCACCACCTCTCCTGACAGCTGAGCTGGACGCTACAAAATAAACCCTGACACTCTGACCAATGTGAGGAGAGTTTACTCGCACGTAACTTGTTTTAGCTCTTTTGGCCCGTTTAGAAACTTTGCCGTGTGAAAGCGAACCGCTCCAAGAGCAAAGAGCAACAATGTAACATTTGTAATCTGTTTCAGAACAACTCAATCGATTCACAGGTGTGAAAGCACCCTAAAATAACCATTATGGAGAAAAGTGTTTGCTTTAGTTGGGCTCTTAACCCTGAACCTCTTAATATAAATTTTCTTTTGGGCTGCTGTGACTTTTAAGAACATTCCTTGAAAAGTTAATTCATTACAGCAAACAAGCCAAGTAAAAAAACGACAACAACAAAAAAACAATTAAATTAAGTGAGACACAACCTGTGAGGAAATAATATGAGATAATGATATGTGATGTTGCTATAGCATGAATTTTGCTAGCTGGGTATTGCTCTGTTCATAACCATGACACACATTCAGTATTAATCTACACAGCCGCAAAAGCTGAGCTATTTTGAAGCTTGACCGCCACACGTGTGTCGGAACAGCTGATGGTGGCCATAGCAATGACAAACAGCAGAGGAACGCGAGCCCACAAATGCATTTAAATCCGTAAACAAAGCGGCACGCATTGCGTTTTCAACGTAGTTTTAAACATGATATGAGAATATAAATAATTAACCAGATACAGTACAAGTGGTTACAAGTAACAAAACACAATAAAATACATAATTTTCAAGCTTGAGAAAACAAGGAGGCAACCATTTTAATCACACTTCAGGTTCTTACACTTGTGAAATGGAGGAAGAGACTGTACTGTAAAGTTCCTGTAAAGCACTGCAAAGTCCCACACATCAATATACTTTTCTGATCCTTCCGTTAACAAACGGCTGATGAATCCCATGTTGTAAGCGTGTAGATTGCTGAAGCACTCGTCAGAAAAATGACAGGAACACAGCACAAGGCTGGGGCTATAATGCTGAGGTATAAACCTCACCCACTGACTCTTCACAGCCTCATCTTTGGGTCGGGAAAATAACCCTGACTTTACCTCACACTTCAGAGCACAGTGTCTTCACAACATTATTCAGCCGGGATCTGCTACAGTGTACACTTCCTCCTTTTCTTTCTACATTGTTTGTGGGCGAGGCCGGGGGTTTCAATTTTCCTGGGTCTGCGCCTGACACAAATGGGCGGGGCTTGAGTTCTGTATCGGCATCACGGATTAAGACTTGTTACTGTGGAGATTCATTAAAACCACTATGAGTCGACTCTTTTATAAATGAATCAATAGTTTTAAACACTGTGTGTGCACTTTCATATTTAAGCCTTAGCTGGATATTTCACTTCACTTAGAGCTGTTACACACTACATGGAAGGTAATTTTCAAAAACATATAATAGGGGCTCTTTGATATGCACATTATTGTATTTAAAACGCATATTAAATACCTGCTGGAAACACATTTAGTGAGTAAAGTCTGCGTCTGAGCTTGATCAGTGGGCGTGCTGTGGTGTAGTTTTTGCCAGATGCTGATCAGATATTAATGTGTGTTTGAGGGTGTTTGCGTCATTAGTGTTGGTTTGCAGCTCTTCATGTTTCTAACTTTTCATTGTTGCAGATCTAAAATGCTTTAAAGTGCTTCATTATTTTTTTTCTATTATTATTTACATTTACATTTAGTCATTTAGCAGACGCTTTTATCCAAAGCGACTTACAAATGAAGACAAGGAAGCAATTTACACAACTATAAGAGCAATACTGAATGTGCTGTAGGCAAGTTTCAGGTGTGTAAAGTGTAAGAAGCAAAGCATTAGTAATATTTTTTTCTTTGTAGTAGTTAGCGGTAGAACCAGAGAGGCAATTGCAGATTAGGAAGTGTAGTGGAGACTAAATAGTTGAGTTTTTAGTGGTTTCTTGAAGACAGCGAGTGACTCTGCCGTTCTGATGCAGTTAGGGAGTTCATTCCACCAGCTGGGCAGATTGAATGCGAGAGTTCGGGAAAGTGATTTCTTCCCTCTTTGGGATGGAACCACGAGGCGACGTTCATTCACAGAACGCAAGTTTCTGGAGGGCACATAAAGTGAGAGCAGATAAGAAGGAGCAAAGCCAGAGGTCGCTTTGTAAGCAAACATCAGAGCTTTGAATTTGATGCGAGCAGCAACTGGCAGCCAGTGCAAACGGATGAGCAGCGGAGTGACATGTGCTTTTTTAGGTTCATTAAAGACCACTCAAGCTGCTGCGTTCTGAAGCAGCTGAAGAGGTTTGATAGAGTTAGCTGGGAGGCAGGCTAGTAGAGAGTTGCAATAGTCCAGTCTGGAGAGAACAAGAGCTTAAAACAAGGAGTTGAGCTATTATTCCCTCCAGAACTGTCTTGAGCGTCTGTCTGCACTCCCGTCTCACGCCTCCAAAAGCCACCGCATTCACCACATTCAATTTCGTCTTCTGAGGCGCAACTCATTTATTAGAGAACAAACACCACAGTGGTTTCTAAAACTACACTTCTCTGACTAATGCTGTATCTGCTCCAGTTTATCAGGAAGTGTTGATTTTGTTCTTTCACTCATTGGATGGAAACGCTGCTTTATTCACTTATGTTTTATGGGATATTCCAATTTTGCACATAAATCTAATTCACATCTTTGGATGAAAACATAGCTAGGTGGTAACCATCAGCTGTTTAGATACCAGTGATTCGTCAAATTATCATCTTTGGTGTTCAGGAGAAGAAAGAAACTCATGCAGTTTTGGATTCAATGGAAGGTGAGTGACACAGTTTTGATAATGGAAGGATGAACTACTTCTTTAACTCAATCAGTAGAGCACAATTATTAGATACGATTATGATTTAGAAGCTGAACAAAAATATAGCTGGTGTAGATTGAGATCCTTGCACAATTCAGAAGACCTGCCACGTGATTTTTATAAGTTCTTTAGCACTGTATCACTGACTTTCAGTCCAATTTTGTTCATAAACATAGCCTTATTCGGATGGCAAATGTTTCTCACATGGGGTAATTGTTTCTCACCATTCGGAGAAGATAGGTTTGTGATTTTATTTCAGTCCAAATCCAAAATTTTAAATCATCTGCATGAAAATTCTTGGCTGAATAACCTACTATTTTGACAAACACAGAGGTTGTGTGGTGATTTACATTACATTTATTCATTATTATTATTTATTTATTAGCTGACGCTGTTATCTAAAGAAACTTACAATTGAGGATAAATCAATATATGGATGTTAGGACAAGACTAAGTTAGTTTAGCAGACACACACACACACACACACACACACACACACACACACACACACACACACACACACACACACACACATTTGTTGTATATTGTTATTATCTTTGTTAGATGTTATACTTTATATGTTTTTTAAGAAGATTTGGAGCTTGAGTCTGTAATAAAGTTTATACATGGACATTGAAGGAGATATATGTATACAGCAGTGAGGGCAAGATTATTCGCCCTCCTTTGCAATATTTTTTTTTCTCATGTGATATTTAAAGATTTAAGGAAAATTTCCACAGTATTTCTGATAATATTTATTCTTCTGGAGAAAGTCTTATTTGCTTTATTTCGGCTAGAGTAAAAGCAGTTTTTAATTTTTTTAAAGCCATTTTAAGGTCAATATTATTAGCCCCCCTTAAACAATATGTGTTTTGGATTGTCTCCAGAACAAACCACTGTTATACAATGACTTGCCTAATTAACCTAACTTTACCCTAATTACCCTAGTTAAGCCTTTAGTTTAAATGTCACTTTAAATGAGCCAGCTGAATATTAGAATCTTGGAGAATATCTAATCAAATATTATGTGCTGTCATCATGGCAAAGATTTAAAAATATTTAAAAAAAATTATATTTAACGGGAGGGCAAATAATTCTGACTTCAACTGTGTGTGTGTGTGTGTGTGTGTGTGTGTGTCTATATATATATATATATATATATATATATATATATATATATATATATATATATATATATATATATATTTATATATATAATTATTGTTCTATTTATAGTAGTCATACTTTGTGTAGACTGGCCTTAAGATAACTATTAATATAATGATAAATATATTTGCATCCACACTGATTAAATTCTAACAATCAATAATATACAATCAATCAAGCTTTTCTTTTTGCATTACCATTGTTACAACCTTTTTTAAGTTGCTTAAAAGGTGTAACAAAGAAGACTAAAATTTGGTAAATAATATTAAATTAGAACTAATAAAAAAATAAATAAACATGACGAACACACTTTAATTCTCAGCCCCAGAGTGAAGAGTCAGCACAAGGTTTAGAAAAATAAATATTAGAATGTATTTATTAGAAATATAAGAACTTTAACAGAAACTAGATGTCAAAGAGAGTGGGTATAGCCTAAAACAACAAACAGAAAGCAGCTAACCAAGTTTAGAGGACTAGCTTACCTTACGCAAAAATCAAAGATAAAAAAAATCACTTGAACTTTTCTGAGCTTCCTCTCTCAACCACAAGAGACACCGCACAACCACTAGAGAACAATATCACCACACAACCACTAGAGAACAATATCACCACACAACCACTAGAGAACAATATCACCACACAACCACTAGAGAACAATATCACCACACAACCACTAGAGAACAATATCACCACACAACCACTAGTGAACAATATCACCACACAACCACTAGAGAACAATATCACCACACAACCACTAGAGAACAATATCACCACACAACCACTAGAGAACAATATCACCACACAACCACTAGTGAACAATATCACCACACAACCACTAGTGAACAATATCACCACACAACCACTAGTGAACAATATCACCACACTACCACTAGTGAACAATACCACCACACAACCACTAGTGAACGACATCACCACACAACCACTCGTGATTGATATCACCACACAACCACTCGTGATTGATATCACCACACAACCACTAGTGAACGATATCACCACACTACCACTAGTGAACAATATCACCACACAACCACTAGTGAACAATATCACCACACTACCACTAGTGAACGATATCACCACACTACCACTAGTGAACAATATCACCACACAACCACTAGAGAACAATATCACCACACAACCACTAGAGAACAATATCACCACACAACCACTAGAGAACAATATCACCACACAACCACTAGAGAACAATATCACCACACAACCACTAGAGAACAATATCACCACACAACCACTAGTGAACAATATCACCACACAACCACTAGAGAACAATATCACCACACAACCACTAGTGAACAATATCACCACACAACCACTAGTGAACAATATCACCACACAACCACTAGTGAACAATATCACCACACAACCACTAGTGAACAATATCACCACACAACCACTAGTGAACAATATCACCACACTACCACTTGTGAACGATATCACCACATAAACACTAGTGAATGATATCACCACACAACCACAACTGAACAATATCATCATACAAACACTAGTGAACAATACCACCACACAACCACTAGTGAACGACATCACCACACAACCACTCGTGATTGATATCACCACACAACCACTAGTGAACGATATCACCACACTACCACTAGTGAACAATATCACCACACAACCACTAGTGAACAATATCACCACACTACCACTAGTGAACGATATCACCACACAAACACTAGTGAACAATATCACCATACAACCACTAGTGAACGATACCACCACACAACCACTAGTGAACGATATCACCACACAACCACTCGTGAACGATATCACCACACAACCACTAGTGAACAATATCACCACACAACCACTAGTGAACAATATCACCACACAACCACAACTGAACAATATCATCATACAAACACTAGTGAACGATACCACCACATAAACACTAGTGAACAATATCACCACACAACCACTAGTGAACGATTCCACCACATAAACACTAGTGAACAATATCACCACACAACCACTAGTGAACAATATCACCACACTACCACTAGTGAACAATATCACCACACAACCACTAGTGAACGATATCACCACACAACCACTAGTGAACAATATCACCACACAACCACTAGTGAACGATATCACCACACTACCACTAGTGAACAATATCACCACACAACCACAACTGAACAATATCATCATACAAACACTAGTGAACGATACCACCACATAAACACTAGTGAACAATATCACCACACAACCACTAGTGAACAATATCACCACACAACCACTAGTGAACAATATCACCACACAACCACTAGTGAACAATATCACCATACAACCACTAGTGAACGATATCACCACACAACCACTAGTGAACGATATCACCACACTACCACTAGTGAACAATATCGCAAAACTGACTGTTACACTTAAGAGCTGGGGAGAAGTGTTCCTCAGCTCACTAGCTTCAGAAGGCAGTATTTATGGCCAAACCACTCCCATTCAGGCAGGTTTATAATGATTAGCAGCTAGGAGCTAATTAACCTGAGAGCCAGGGAGAGAGAGAAAAGCAGGGTGGAGCACTACACAATATGGCAGGCCTACACATAAAATCATGTTTTGGTTGTAACACCCTCTTGTAACCAACAGGTGTCCTTGGTGTGCTGTTATTAGCGCATCTGACCAGTGAATTCAGCTCTTGTAATCTATTAAATCAAACAGGGTTTTTAGTGACCAGAGTCAGTGTAGTAACACTATTTTGCACCACTATTATTTTCCCCTGCATTTCCTTTGTAGGCGTCCCCATGAGAAACAATTGTCATCCGAATAGCATGTTAAATAGCATGTTTTGTGTACAGCAGCCACAAAACACACTGATGGCCTTAAAGGGACAGTTCACCACAAAAAAAAAACTAAAATGGACTCCCTCTCATGGGATTACATAAACATTCATACATTTCTTCTGTTGAACACAAAAGAAGATATTTTCAAGAATGTTGGAAACTGGTAACCGCTGACTTCCATAGTATTTTTTTATTGATATCAATGGCAATCAGTTTTCAAACATTCTTAAAAGTATTCGCTTTTGTGTTCAACAGAAAATAGGAATAAGTTTAAAACAATTAAATGAGAGAATTTACTTTTCTGTGTGTGAACTGTCACTTTAAATCACACTGAAAACGGCTTAACACAAGATGCTATAAAGCACAGGTGTCAAACTCAGCTCCTGGAGGGCCGCAACTCAGCACAGTTTTGCTTCAACCCTGATGAAACACACTGATCAAACACTGACTTGTTTGAAACCTGCAGGTAAGTGTGTTGCAGGGTTGCAACTAAACTGTGGAGTTTGACACTCCTGCCATAAAGGACACTTTGCTTATGCTTTTTTTTCAGATGAAAACTAAAACTGATTTGGTAATTTTATCTATTGTATTATCACTCAGTGAGACCTGCATACAAGTCTGAGTGAGTTTTTGGAGTCACTGTATTACAGAAACGGCCTTACACAACAGAAATGCAGCTACTCTTTTCCTCTGTCGTTTATATGTGTAACTGTGCAGTATTCATGACTCCAGATGCGTGTGTGTGTGTGTGTGTGTGTGTGTTTGTTCAGTGTTTCTCAGTGTTTATCCAGTTGTCCAGCTGTGATGAAGATTTCTTAATTATGAAAGTTTTGTCATGGGAATAAATCAAGAAGTAAAGATAACTGTAATTGTAAAGGTAATCAACTTATTTCCCACAATTCTGAGTTCTGAAGTAAATACTGTGAGGGTCAATATTTTTCCACGATGGCAAAAATGAAAAAGGGAAAAGTGAATTGTTCTCATAACACTGATGTTGTTTTGTCCTCACAATTAGAGTTTACTGTACATCTCACCATTTTAACTTGAGCACAGAATTCAGATTTTACATCTCGTAATTGTTTTTGTTCTCTCTTTTATGGAGTCAATCTAGAGCCATATATTCTTACAAAATTAGAGTTTTTCAAACAAAAAAGTATCGAGCAATAATTAATTAATAAATGCAAATCAGCAAAAATTACAAGGGGAAAATTAAGTTTAATTAACAGGGTTCTTACGGGCACTGGAAATCCTGGAAAATGCTTGGTTTTTAATATAGTGTTTTCAAGGTTAGAAAAGTGCTTGGATTTTGAACAAAGTGCTTGAACCTGCTTGAATTTGCAGGGCTTGAAATTGTGACTGTTTTGGTTGCATATGCACACAATTTTGTCTATGTGACCTCAAAATATATTTGGGAGCATTTGTGCGAGTGCATAAATTGTTGTCGTGCGACCAGTTTACAGTGCAAGATGTTCAGCGCATGCGCGCATTTATGGAGCTAATAATAAGCCAAAACAATCTGAATTTGAATTGTGTTAAATTGAATTATTTAACAATTGTAAGTTAATAATACTGATTATATCCTATTAGAAATGTTTTTAATTTGTATTTTTCAACTTGATTATTGAAAGTTTGAAATTTAAGACAACTTAATTTTTTAAGTCAGATTTTTATAGACATATTTTTAAACCTGAAACGCCAATCCAATGACTACAAAAAAAAAAATAGCAATGCACATGAAAAATCATGAACGACTGGTCATGAAAGTTTGGGACTACACCCAAACAAAATCTGACCGTAAGATCATTTCTTAAGATATCAACTTTAGGTAGAAAGAGACCAAACTTAAAAGCATACTTCATCGAATAACTAACTATCCCAATAAATCTGTGCTCTAAAGTGCTCAGCAGTTTTTCGTTTTTTAAAATAGCACAATGGATTTAAATGTGAAAAAGTACATACAGCATGTATAATCGTTATTAACCGTGGTTATTAGGTGCTGGAAAAGCATACAAATGCACCTTGAAAGCGCTTGAAAAGTGCTGTAATTTAAAGTTGGAAAAGGTGTAACAACCCTGAATTAAGCAGAGCAAAAAACTACATATATTTGCAAAACATTTTTATAGCATTACCTTTACAAAACCAGTCCAGTCAATTGCAGTGCTGATTTTGATTAGCTTTTTAGACTGTGAGTTTGAGGCTGTTTTCTCTTTGCATTTCACGTTTCTGCGTGTTTCACTTTGTTGCCCTGATTTGACAAGGGGGTGGAGTCAAGGGAACTTGGGCGTTTACGGCAGGCCTGGACCTGCTTCCATTTAAGCGACGTCATCACCTGGAGACACAGCATCACTGAGGTGGTCTTACAGACAAGTAGGTCCGAACCTGCCATAAACACCCAAGTTCCCTTGACTAATCTTGTCAAATCAGGGCCACAAAGTGAAACACGCAGAAACGTGAAAAGCAAAGAGAAAACAGCCTCGCAAACTCACAGTTGACTAAAAAGCAAATCAAAATGAGCACTGCAATTGACGCGACTGGTTTTGCAAAGGTAATGCTTTGAAAAATGTTTTGCAAATATGTATATAGTTTTTATTGCAAATATATATATAATATAGTATATATATAATATAGTTTTTTTTTGCACTGCTTGATTTTTATTTGCAATTCTTTTTTTTTTGTGCAAATTTCAGTTTTATTTCCCAAAATTTTACTTTCCCTTTGCAATTAATTTTTGTTTGCAAAATTAAGTTTTATTTCTTAAAAATTAATTTTCGCTTCGCAATTGTTGGTGATTTGCATTTATTTATTTATTTTTGCGCGATACTTTTTTTGTTTGCAAAACTTTCTTTTATTTTGCAAGTATATATGGGTCTAGATTGACTCCATACTCTTTTTTTTTATTTATACAAGTAAAACTGCAACTGCTTAATCTCACGTTTTTTTTTCCCCTCAGAACGGGGAGATCAAATCTAGCTTTGAACAGATTGTCTTTCTCTCTTTTTTATTCACAGAATATCATTAAATTCAACTTAGAATTGTGGGTTTATATAGTATATTAAAATTCTGTTTCTATATATATATATATATATATATATATATATATATATATATATATATATACACATACAGTTAGGTCCATAAATACTGGAACATCAACACAATTCTAACACTTTTGACTCAATACACCAACACAATGGATTTGAAATGAAATTTGAGGGGGTTTACATCCAAATCAGGTGAATGCTGTAGGAATTAGAACAGGTTGCCTATGTGCCTCCCACTTGTTAAGGGTCCAAAAGTAATGACAGGATAATAATCATAAATCAAACTTTCACTTTTTAATACTTGGTTGCAAATTTTTTGCAGTCAGTTACAGCCTGAAGAACGCATATAGGCATCAGCAGACGCTGGGTTTCAATCCTGGCGGTGCTCTGCCAGGCCTCTACAGCAACTGTCTTCAGTTCCTGCTTGTTCTTGGGGCATTTTCCCTTCGGTTTAGTCTTCAGCATGTGAAATGCATGCTCAATTGGATTCAGGTCAGGTGACTGACTTGGCCATTGCATAACATTCCAGTTCTTTCCCTTCAAAAACTCTTTGGTTGCTTTTGCAGTATGCACTAGGTCATTCTCCATCTGCACTGTGAAGCGCTATCCAATGAGTTCTGAACTATTTGGCTGAATATGGACAGATAATATTGCCTGAAACTTAGTTCCATTAACAGCCATACATGCCCACGCCATGTCACTACCACCACCATGCTTCACTGCTTAAGATCATGAGCAGATCCTTCCCTATTTCATACTCTTCTCATCAGTCTGGTACAAGTTGATCTTGGTCTCATCTGTCCACAGGATGTTGTTCCAACACTATAGCCGCTTTTCCACTATCGTGCTGAATCGTTCTTTAAACAGAACTGTTCCATTCCGTGCCAAACCGGGCCAGACAGCACGGATACGGTTTCATTTTCCACTGTCGTGCTGCGACAAAGCTCTTTAAAACATTACACAAAACGCATCAGTAGTTGCCTTGGTAACGCAATGTAAACGGCTCCCTTTGTTCAATTAAAGTTAAATAAGAGCCGAAACAAGTATTTTTTTTTCATAAAAGCAAAAGCAACCATGTGACTAAACACTGTTATGCCGCTCTATCAAATAGGGGTGCTAAATATCGGTACATGTGCACCCTTATTTATTTATATGTTGCGCAGCTTTGGCTAAATTTTATTTGAAGGGAAAATTACCAAAATGTAACGTGATGATTGAAAATAATTAGAGGGGAAATAAATATTTAAAATCTCTGAACATAACAGAAAAATAAAGAATGATAAGACAAAAATAATAGTGCATTTGCATATAGTGGCAGAAATATAATTTTGGACAGGCCTTGTCAAAGTTGAGCGGGCACTTTCACTAATAAAAACACAGCACATAAATTATTTCATTTTTAACAATCAATTAAATTACACTGCGTTTTTATATCAAAAGTTGATAATGATATAAAATATACTACATTATGATGTTAAAATGAAACCAATTAAGCGATGGCTGTTATTTGTTTTACTATTCAAACATTAAATAACGAATGCAGCAAGTGAAAAAAACGAATATGAAACAACACTTATATTGCAGGATTTAAAGCATATAAAGCACTATTATATTTAGCAAAATGCTGCTCTATTATCTTTTTATTTTGATAATTTTATTTTTATTATTATAATTATTTTGTGTTCATAATTAACTAACAAGCTGAAGGCGAATTATTGCTTGACGTTTTAGAAAATATTTGCGTAGCTATATTAAAGATCACCAAGAACAAAAACACAGAAACATGTTACATGCCTCATAAATGTCATATGTATAACTGAATCATATAATTGCCTATAGCTGAAATGATGAAAATTGCTCATTTTATTTTTATAAAACATTTGTCAAAACGTATTGATATTTTTTGAGTAAAAGCAATACTGACATTTAAGAATCCATATTTATTTAATTCATTCATTGTTTTGACTTGTTTATTAGTGCATATGCTATAATATAAATCATTCAACAGTAACGTTACCTTGGACAGTTACAGTGCCGCTCCGTAAAGCTTTCAAGCAAAGTCTTTTGGACAGCCGACATTACAACACGCCGTCCTTCAGGTGGTCTCGCCGGAATTAACAAGCTGTCCTGGCTTTGAATTAAAAAGTGCAATTATTTCCTCGTTGTTAAAAGAGTCTGCAAGTTCGTGTTCCATGGATTTAGTTATGTTGTTGTGGAATTTGGACATCGACGATGCTGAGCGTGACTTTATTCGCTTTATTCGATGCGCAGCAGGAAAAAAAAGTCAGCAGCGCAAATCGCTGGCATGTCTCTCCCGGATCAGAGCGAGTTTTGTGCTGTGAAATACAGCGCTGCGTGCAATAAACTCACATTCAGGCAGGCGAAGTAGGTCTGTATTCAAGTCAATAAAATAATAACTTTAATGAATAAAATATCTTCGTAAGAATGTGATGAGTTATTCACTTCTCTGCCAGAGACTGCTCTATGGTTTTAAAACCTTTTTCAAACTGTATCGTTTAGACCTGGATCATTATTTTATATTAAATGTACTGTAGTTTATTTGGGATGTCTGATGACTAGCGCGCTTCTGCTGAGCCAGCTGTGGTAGCTTAGCAACCGAGTCGCGACGTCAACACACAGAATCTGTCAGCACAGTTCAGCACGGTTGTCTAACCGTGCCGAGAATTCCGGGCCAAGAACGGTTTGTAATCGTGCCGCGCCGTTCCAGGCTCAGTGGAGAAACAACCGTAACCGTACCGAAGTGTTCTTAGAACGGTTTGGCACGATAGTGGAAAAGCAGCTTATGACGGCTTTTTCAGAACTCTAATCTGGCCTTCCTGTTTTTGAGGCCCACCAATGGTTTAGATCTTGTGGTAAACCCTCTGTATTCCCTCTGGTGTGGTCTTCTCTTGATTGTTGACTCTGGCACACGTACACCTGCCTCCTGGAGAGTGTTCTTGATCTGGCCAACTGCTGTGAAGGGTGTTTTCTGCACCAGGGAAAGAACTCTTTGGTCGTCCACCACAGTTGTTTCTGTGATCTTCCGGGTCTTTTGGTGTTGCTGGGCTCACTGATGCGCTCTTTCTTTTTAAGAATGCTCCAGACGGTTGTTTTGGCCACACTTGATGTTTTTGCTATCTCTCTGATGGGTTTGTTTTGTTTTTTTCAGCCTAATGATGGCTTGCTTGACTGATAGTGACAGCACTTTGGAGCTCATCTTGAGAGTTGACAGTCAGAGATTCCAAATGCAAATAGCACACTTGCTAAATGGAATGAGCTCTGGACCTTTTATTGTAATTGTAATTAGGATAATGAGGGAATAACACATCTGGCCGTGGAACAGCTGAGAAGCCAATTGTCCAGTTACTTTTGGACCCTTAACAAGTGGGAGGCACATATGCAAACTGTTGTAATTCCAACACTGATTTGGATGTAAAGACCCTCAAAGTAAAGATGACAGTCTGCAGGTAAAGCACATGCATACATACGTATGAAAAACACTTGTGAAAAAAAGTTGTGAGGTTTAAATAGAAATAAATTCCCAACTGGATATAAACTCTCAGAATTAATCACATGAAGCAGTTTTGACTTGAGGAGAAAGGCTGTGAATGTTTGAACAAGTTTTAGTCTTTAGATTGTCACTCTGGAGTGTTGCATTTGATTTAAGAATGCTTTTTTGCACAGAAAATGATCATAGGCTAGATGCATTTGGTTTTTTGCGCATTGCATTTCATGTTTGTTAGTGATTATCAGGAGCAGTTTGTTACCCAGCATTCCAGCTGCTTTAAATGCAGACCAATAAAACCAAGTTTTTCATTTAAATGCAGATGTCAAATTATTTTGAACCTTAATTTTGCACTGGATTTAGCTTCTGCTTGTATCAAATGTTCTTGTTGCGATTACTTGCTGAAGTTTTTCTTACATTATACTGTATTATCATGATATTGATCTAAAAAGATTACTTAATACCAAAAACAATTAGTGTGTTGGACACACTTTTTGCTTTCAGAACTGCCTTAATCCTTTGTGGCATAGATTCAACAAGCTACTGGAAATATTCCTCGAGATTTGCTCCATATTGACATGATAGCATCACACAGTTGCTGCAGATTTGAACCGCTGACTCAAGGCAGGATGATCCATGCTTTCATGTTGTTGATGACAAATTCTGACCCGAGCATCTGAATGTGTCAGCAGAAATGGAGACTCATCAGAGCAGCAACGTTTCTCCAATCTTCTATTGTCCAGTTTTGGTGAGTCTGTGTGAATTGTAGCCTCAGTTTCCTGTTCTTAGCTGACAGGAACGGCACCCGGTGTGCTCTTCTGCTGCTGTAGCCCATCCGCCTCAAGGTTGGAGGTGTTGTGTGTTCAGAGATGCTCTTCTGCAGAGCTCAGTTGTAACGAGTGCTTATTTGAGTTACTGTTGCCTTTCTATCAGCTGGAACCAGTCTGGCCATTCTCCTCTGACCTCTGGCCTCATCAACAAGGCATTTGCGGTCACAGAACTGCCGCTCACTGGATATTTCCTCTTTTTCAGATGGTTGTGCGTGAAAATCACAGTAGATCAGCAGCTTCTGAAATACTCAGAGCAGCCCGTCAAGCACCAGCAACCATGCCACGATCAAAGTCACTTAAATCACCTTTCTTCCCCATTCTGATGCTCACTTTAAACTGCAGCAGATCATCTTGACCATGTCTACATGCCTAAATGCACTGGGTTGCTGCCATGTGATTGGCTGATTAGAAATTAGAGATAATGAAGTTTGACAGGTGTACCTAATAAAGTGGCCAGTGAGCTGCAAAAGGATGATTAAATCTTTTAAATGTTAAATAAAATATTATTAAAAAAAAGAAACAAACGAAAAATATCAAGGAATCAAAAACAAACAAAAATATATATTAAAGTAAATAATAAATAAATGAAATGAAAAGAAAAAAATAAACAAAAAGAAAAAAACAAATAAAAATAAACGAAAATTAAAGAAAATAAATTAAATGAAACAAAAACATGTAAAAAACAAAAAGAAAAGAAAATACACGAGATGAAAATAAAATAGATGAAAACAAACACAACGAAAAGAAAACAAACAAAAAAAAAGAAACAAAACAAAAAGAAAATAACAGAAAAGGCTGATTGAATCCCAAGAGTCTGAAGTAAACTATGATATTTGAAGGACGTGAGATCTGTTCCTCTCAGACACCGAAATCCTGCCAGTTTGGTGTAATAATCTAATAATGATGTTTAAATGAGTGTGAGTGTGTGTGTTTTGGAGTCAACGACACTGCAGTCCTGAACCAGAAGCTCTCAGGATGACATTTATAAGGAAGTATTCTAGCAGCTGACTCCCGTCGCATTGGGGATTGCAGGAATGAATATGCAGTAAACAATGCTGAAATATGGCCCATTGCTGCCAAATGTGTTTGGACTGTGCAGCGAGTGGCTCCCCAGACACACACACACTCACACACACACACAGCACTGGGAAAAAAGACGGAGCAAATCTGGACAGTTTCAAGTCTATTTCAACACACACACGGCCAATTAGAGGAGGTCTGAGAATCTGCAGCAAAAATAAAGCCAGTTTGTGTGTGCATGTGTGTGTGCGTGTATTGAACTATTACATTCAACTATTATATATAACTTTACACTTGACTACAATTACTTAAAGATAATTGTTTGAGTGTTTCCCAGTACCGGGTTGCAGCTGGAAGGGCATCTGCTGTGTAAAACATGCTAAAATAGTCGGGGGTTCATTTCACTGTGCTGACCCCTGATGAATAAAGGGACTGAACTGAAGGAAAACAAGTGTGTGTGTGTGTGTGTGTGTATGTGGAGACTTCAGGGTGTTAAAGTGTGTGATGAATGCTGGACTTCACCACTAGAGGGCAGCATCAGGTTGTGTTTGGACATTAAATTTCTTATTTTCTTAATCAGTAAGAGATGAAAATACACATTCAGGAGATCAGTATAACAGGAAATACAAGTTACTCTGACTGCATTCGTACTGAGAGAAATATAAGAAAACACAAAGGAAGGGGGTAAGTCAATTTACAATAGTATAGAGGTGTGTGAAAGTAAATTAATTAGTTGAAAGCATTACAGGAGGGCTCTATCTAAACCTAATTAGAGTCAATTGATATATTAGTAATTTAAATAGTTCCAAAAATCAGACATGCTTATATTTTAATGCATATGGAAAGATTTGAGAATGTTAATTTGAGAATATTAAAAACAGAAATTTACCATAAAGTAATGGATATTAAAAACAGAAATTTACCTTAAAATAACGGACATTAAAAACAGAAATTTACCTTAAAATAACAGATATTAAATTACAGAAATTTACCCTAAAATAACGAATATTACATTACAGAAATTTACCTTAAAATAACGAATATTACATTACAGAAATTTACCTTAAAATAACGGAATTAAATTACAGAAATTTACCGTAAAATAATGGATATTTAATTACAGAAATTTACCTTAAAATAACAGAATTAAATTACAGAAATTTACAGTAAAATAACGAATATTAAATTACAGAAATTTACCGTAAATTACCAGATATTAAATTACAGACATTTACCGTAAAATAACGGATATTTAATTACAGAAATTTACCTTAAAATAACGAAAATTAAATTACAGAAATTTACCATAAAATAAAAGATATTAAATTACAGACATTTACCGTAAAATAACGGATATTAAATTACAGAAATTTACCATAAAATAAAAGATATTAAATTACAGACATTTACCGTAAAATAACGGATATTAAATTACAGAAATTTACCCTAAAATAATGGATATTTAATTACAGAAATTTACCCTAAAATAACGGAATTAAATTACAGAAATTTACCCTAAAATAACGAATATTAAATTACAGAAATTTCCCATAAATTACCAGATATTAAATTACAGACATTTACCGTAAAATAACGGATATTTAATTACAGAAATTTACCTTAAAATAACGAAAATTAAATTACAGAAATTTACCATAAAATAAAAGATATTAAATTGCTGACATTTACCGTAAAATAACGGATATTAAATTACAGAAATTTACCCTAAAATAATGGATATTTAATTACAGAAATTTACCTTAAATTTACCGTTAAATAACGGATAATTAATTACAGAAATTTACAAGAAATTAAAATTTAAGGAAAAATCAAAATTTTAAATTTGTCTTAATACTAAACATTTTAGTCCCTCGATTTTTACTTTAAATGATTTTTCTGATATCCAGCTTAACAAACTTCACAAGTGTATGTATATATATATATATATATATATATATATATATATATATATATATATATATATATATATATATATATATATATATATATATATAAATTGAGTACAGCCCATTTTAAAAAAATGAATATTTTTGTCCATTTCTCAGTGAAACGTTTTGTATTTTGGTGCATTTAAACAAAACAGGTTTATTAAACAGATATATTTATTAAAATTATATTTTAAATCACCAAACATATTTAGAAATTGAAAGATAATACAATTAAATTCAAGCAAAATATTGCAAAAATAAATTACAACCTACAAAAGTTCAACTAAATGTTTCAATCTTTTTGCTTCTCTTGATTTTTCCTCTTTTTTTAAATTTGTATTTATTTTTTTTCTATGACATAAAATTGGCTGTACTAGTTTGAGCGTTATCGTAACTTATTTTATTAGAGAAGCTCCAGATTTTGCTTTCAATACAGACTAATCTAATGTATATGCACAAATATAATATTGTAAAGCTTCCTATTAAAAAATATGAATTTAAAAGAGAGATTGGTGAGGGGTGAACTTATACATGCTGAGCACTGTACATCCATTTCATTTCTATACGATGAAGTTTACTTATTTAATGAAACCCTGATCATTAAATAATAGTAATTGCCTTGATAATGTAAAGGTAGTCCCGTTCAGTAGATTGGTTGCATACTTTTCTAACTTTGTAGGCTAATAATGCATTATAATGATTAAAGAAATATGATTTTTTAAATATTTATTGTATTTTTATTTACATAATTTTGAAATATGCATGAAAACTTCCAGTGCTTCCGACTATAAACAGTATTTTTCTTGCATAAAAAAACACATAATACATGTAACTGTTTTTCACCAAAGCCATGACGTCTACTTTAATAAAATGATGAAAGTTTAATAATATTCTCATTTTAGAATAATAAAGGTATTATTTGAGTACCACAATAAGAAGTTACAAGTAGTTTATTTATTTTACAAATAGCCCCCCACCCCAAAAAAACATATCCTTCAATACATAAGCACATATTTTTAAGCTATGTATGTAAATAGTCTGTCTAAATATGTAATTCTAATATTACACTTCAATAGATACAATACATCGTGCCTTTATTGTAGATATTAAACCATTAAAACAGTTAAACTCACTCTATTTAATTAGGGGACGGATCATTGGAAGAGATCGCTTCATCTTCAAGTTATAATATTAACAATAATAACACTAAGCGCGCGTTCCTTCCATTAAACGTCGCGTTATTGCACTGTTGGCCAGCAGATGATCATGAACTCAGAGCTTCAGCAGCTTCTGGCTTCCGTCAACACTAAACTTTAGTAAACAAGTGCGCAATCGATCACTGCAGACCATTAAGGGCCCTAACAGGCCAGCAGGGGCCTGCTGCATGCGGGAAGAGTGCGTTTTGTTATGAGCGCCTCATATTTCCATCAGTCGTGCAGTTATTAAACATGGAGCTTCTGATTTATTTAACCTCAGGTTCTAGCAGAGAATAGCACTTCCAGGGTAACACTTTAGAATAATGATCCATTACTAACATTAACTCGGTATGAATAATCTTGTAAAGCATTTGTTAATCACATTTGAACATTTACTAACGCATTATTAAAATACAAAGTTGCTTGTTAAGGAACTAACGTCATTTAAATGACATTGACTAACGTTAACAAAGATGAATAAATACTGTAATAAATGTATTATCCTATTGATTGTTTGTTCATGTTAGTAAATACATCAACAAAAAAAAAAACAAGGCTGCGTCTGAAACCGCATACTTCCATACTATATAGTATAAATAGTATGAATTTTCTTGCGTCCGAAACCGAAAAGGTACTGCATTTGAATTTAAACATACTACTCGGCCGTTAGAAAAGTACGTTCTATACAGTATGAATGTGAAAAGTATGAATGGAATTTGGACGTTCTACATCCGCCATTTCGTCATGGTCAAGTGACCTACCTGCGTCAGTTGCGTCGCTTTACTCCCATTCATGAATTCGCTCGCGGGGCATCATGGGATAGCTCAGCGTGCATGGGATGCGCACTCTAGAATCTCGCCGGAAGTAGTAAGTCATTCGGGTACTTCTCGCATACTGATTTTCGATTTCTATGAATTCGGACATACTACTCGGCTCGCATACTGATTTTAGCGTACTATATAGTATGGAAGTATGCGGTTTCGGACGCAGAAATAGAATTCGAAAATCAGTATGCGAGAAGTACCCGGATGACTTACTACTTCCGGCGAGATTCTAGAGTTCGCATCCCATGATGCCCCGCGAGCGAATTTATGAATGGGAGAGAAGCAACGCAATTGACGCAGATAGGTCTCGTGACTATGACAAAAATGGCAGATGTTGTACGTCTGAATTCCATTCATACTTTTCACATTCATAGGCTGCGTCCGAAACCGCCTACTACTCAGTAGGTACTGTATTTGAATTTAAACATAATACTCGGCCATTAGAAAAGTACGTTCTATGCAGTATGAACGTGAAAAGTATGAATGGAATTCGGATGTACTACATCCGCCATTTTGACATGGTCACGCGACCTACCTGCGTAATTTGCGTCGCTTCACTCCCATTCATGAATTCGCCCGCGGGGCATCATGGGATAGCGCAGCGTGCATGGGATGCGCACTCTAGAATCTCGCCGGAAGTAGTAAGTCATCCGGGTACTTCTCGCATACTGATTTTGAATTCTATGAATTCGGACATACTACTCGGCTCACATACTGATTTTAGCGTACTACTGTATGTAGTATGGAAGTATGCGGTTTCGGACGCAGAAATAGAATTCGAAAATCAGTATGCGAGAAGTACCCGGATGACTTACTACTTCCGGCGAGATTCTAGAGTTCGCATCCCATGATGCCCCGTGAGCAAATTTATGAATGGGAGAGAAGCAACGCAACTGACACAGGTAGGTCTCGTGACCATGACAAAATGGCGGATGTTGTACGTCTGAATTCCATTCATACTTTTCACATTCATACTGTACAGCAGAGGTCCCCAACCTTTTTCTAACTGCAGACCGGTCAACGCTTGACAATTTTACTGCGGGCCGGGGGGGGTTGAAATAATAATAATAAACGTTCATCCACTGTGTACTCGTATGGAACTTTATTAGCACATTGCTCCAACATTACATTGCTATTATAACAGTAGGAAGTAATAACTTTATTAACACATTGCTCCAACAATATAAGATATTATAACATAAAAACTGTCCGTACCACTAAATCAATGGGAGCCCTGAGCTTTGGTCCCATCTGGGGGTAATGGCAGAAGAAAGCCATGCACATAACTTTAATCAAGAACACCGGCAGAGTTGTTGTCTCGAACACTGTTTTAAGGCCGCCGTCATTTGTTATCTCCAGCAGTTGGTCTTCTTCTTGCACGGACATGCTGGATTCAGCTGACAAGTGGGTCACGTATTGGCTTTAAATGCAGCTACTTTATCTGCCAAATTAAAGATAATTAATTCTTGTGCGGCCCGGTACTGATTAATCCGCGGCCCGGGGGTTGGGGACAACTGCTGTATAGATTGTACTTTTTTAACGGCCGAGTTGTACGTTTAAGCTGGTTAACAATTTGCAGTTTACGTCAAATGCAGTACACACTGAGTAGTAGGCGTCTCGGACGCAGCCCATTACTTTGAAGTGTTTTCGACTTCTGTGTTGCTTTATACACACTAAAGGCCGAAATCTTCAACATGTGCTGTTTTCATGAACACTAAGGCCCCGTTTACACTAGTGCGTTTTAGTTTGAAAACGCATAAGTTTTGCTACGGTTACGCCATCCGTCCACACTACGCCGGAGTTCTCGAGCGCCGAAAACGGAGCTTTTTAAAAACGCTGGAGAGGCCGTTTTCATTCTAAAACGCTGCTGCTCCGTCTCAGTGTGGATGGGGAAAGACGGAGACATCTGAAAACGGAGGCGGGGCTGCAAACGTTCGCCTCTCTGATTGGGGCTTTTCCTCAATATTAAGTAGCCTACACACACAGTTCAGTCTCGCATCCTCTTCTTGTAAGTTAAGACTTCGCAAGTTTGATCAAGGCTGCAGTCTCCCCCTTCTCAGTTTGATATGGAAAACATACCGAGGACACGGGTAAATCTTCAAAGGGAACAGTGTACTTTATAACTTCATTCACATCACCTTGGCTACGTTGTTTCACTTTCTCCACAATAAAATGTAAACATGATATAAGGAACTGCCTATTTTCTTTTTAATATTAGCAACTTAACAGACAGCAGAAATGTTGAGGCGTCGTGCTGCATATATGAGCGTCATCTTCACTGTGTGGATATTTATAACAAAACGGAGCCAATAACAACTGTCTCCTTTCAATTTCAGTGAAAATACGAAACGCACCCTCTCTTTTGCTGAATATCAGTTTTAATAATCGATAATTATAAAAGTATAACATACAATAAGTTTATACATTGTAGGAAATAAAGGCAAGCGATCAGTCAATGTACCTGGATTAATCATTAACTTATCTTTGCGCTTAACCAAAACATGTTACCCGTGAACAAGTAACTTAATAGATTCCAATGACCAAAGTCAGGGAATATGTCGTTAAATAAAGACAACAAGATGAATGAAATATCACGTTTAGCAAATATAGTGAGATTAGATCCAGCGGGAGATGCTTGATGAGCAGTCCGACAAGCAGAGCTCTCATCTGGGTAGAAATGCTGGAGCGCTTGCCCGAGAGTGTGTGTGTGGTCACGTGATGTGCGTTTTCAGCGTTTTGGTGTGGACGGAGAGCAGTTCAGAAACGCTGGGTAAAACGCGAGTGTGGACGCGGATCGTTTTCATTCTACAACGCCGTTTTAAAACTAAAACGCACTAGTGTAAACGGGGCCTAAGTCTAAAGACGAGAAGTGAACAATCACATGTCCATTCTATTTATTTATTATGGTGGCTTGAAATGCTAGCCACTCCCAAGCAACCACTTATGGCACCCTAGCAACTGTCCATAGATTTAAAAGACTGTCATTGACTTAACATTGGATCGGCCTTTGTGTGCTCATAACTCTGCATCCGACTGTCCTACAGACTAGAGTCTGGCCTCATTCAACTCAGTCTAGCCAGCAGCCAATCACTGATGACCTTTAAACTTACTAGCCACTCCCTAGCAACCAATTTCAGCACCCAACTGTCCCACATACTGTGATTAGCTATTCTAACACATGCTAATAGTTTTAACATGCTACTGACATGCTAATCTTGCTAGAAACATTCTAATGACATGATAGTCATGCTAGCACATGCTAACAACAGACTGATTCATGCTAGAAACATGTTAACAACATGCTAATTCAAGCTAGAATTATGCTAACAACATGCTAATTCATGTTAGAATAATGCTAACAACATGCGAATTCATGCTAGAATCATGCTAACAACATGCTATTTCATGCTAGAATCATGCTAACATGCTAATACATGCCAGAATCATGCTAACAACATGCCAATTCATGCCAGAATCATGCTAACAACATGCTAATTCATGCTAGAATCATTCTAACAACATGCTATTTCATGACAGAATCATGCTAACAACATGCTAATTCATGTTAGAATCATGCTAGTAAAATGCTAATTTCATACTAGAATCATGATAGTAAACTGCTAATTCATGCTAATATCATGCTAATTCATGCTAGAATCATACAAACTCATGCTAGGATCATGCTAGTTATGTGCTAAATCATGCTAGTATCATTCTAATTCATGCTAGAACCATGCTAATATCATGTATATTCATGACAGAATCATGCTAATTCATTCTAGAATCGTGATAGTAGCATGCTAATTCATGCTAGAATCATGCTAGTAACACGCTAATTCATGGTAGAATCATGTTAGTAACATGCTAATTCATGCTAGAGTCATGCTAACAACATGCTAGAATCATGCTTATATCTTGCAAAGTCATGCTAGAATCATGCTAATTATATGCTACTTCATGCTAGTATCATGCTAATATCATTCTAATTCATGCTAGAATCATGCTAATTTATGCTAGAATCATGTTATTATGTTAATTTATGATAGAATCATGTTAATCCATGCTAGAATCATGCTAATTCGTGCTAGAATCATGCTAATTTATGCTAGAATCATGCTACTATGTTAATTTATGATAGAATCATGCTAATCCATGCTAGAATCATGCTAATTCGTGCTAGAATCATGCTAATTCATGTAAGAATCATGATAGTAACATGCTAATTTATTTAGATGTTTGTTAAACACATAACGTAACAATGAACTAAAAACATTTTACAGTGGTGAAACACCTTTTAACCAGCTTAAATGCACATAAATTAGCGGAAACATGACGCTTAATGACTTTAAATATTTTAATTATTTGGCATGAGTGCCAAAATAAAAGTCAGATTTAAAAATCACGTGTGGGAAGATTTTTAATTCTTATTATTTTTCGATTGTTTTGTTTCGTAGCTTGTTAGTGCGAAAAACACCTGTTAACCAGCTTAAAATCACGAGCTTATGGCTTCTTTTGCATGAATCTTCCAGGAAACATGAGGCTTAATGACTTTAAATATTTTCATTATTCGACATGAGTGTTAAAATAAAAGTCAGATAGAGGAAAGATTTTGCATTATTATTATATTCCGATTGTTTAACACCTGTTAACCAGCTTAATTGCCATCTTTTACATGGATCTTCTAGTGGAAACATGACACTTAATGACTATATTAAATATTTTAATCATTTGGCATGAGTGCCAAAATAAAAGTTGGATTTAAAAAAAATAAAAATAAAATAGAGTGAGGATTTTTAAATCTTTTTATTTTCCGATTGATTTTTTTTGGTAGCTTGTTTGTGGGCCTATACGAGAAACACCTGTTAACCAGCTTAAATGCAGATAAATTTGCCTAAATGCCTTCTTTTGCAAAAACATGAGGCTTAATGACTTTAAACATTTTAATTATTCGACAAAAGTGCCAAAATAAAAGTCGGATAGAAGAAAGATTTTGCATTATTATTATATTCCGATTGTTTAGTCTGGTTAGCTGTAGCATGTTAGTGCGTGAAACACCTGTTAACCAGCTTACATGCCTTCTTTTACATGGATTCTAGAGGAAACATGATGCTTAATGTCTTTTAAAAAATTATTATTCGACACATGTGCCAAAATAAAAGTCAGATAAAAGAAAGATTTTGAATTATTATAATCTGATTCTTTAGTCTGGTTAGCTTTGTTAACCAGCTTAAATGCACATAAATTTGCCTAAATGCCTTATTTTGCATAGATCTTTATAGCTGAAACATGACGCTTAATTACTTTATTTCAATTATTTGGCATGAGTGCCAAAATAAAAGATTAGTTTAGTCCGGTTAGCTTTTGTTAGTGTGTGTGTAACGCCTTTTAGACAGCTTAAAAGCACCTAAATTATAGTTTATACCTTCTTTCGCATGGATCTTACATTTGCCTAAATGTCTTCTTTTGCATTGATCTTCCAGGAAACATGATGCTTATTAATTTTAAATGTTTTAATAATTTGACGTGAATGCCAAAATAAAAGTCGGATAGAAGAAAGATTTTGCATTATAATTATATTCCGATTGTTTTTTTTTTATTTATTTTTTTATTGAACAAACAGGGATGTACAGAGTTATACATAAAACAGTATACAATGGAATTAACAACAAAAATTAATCGTGTACATTAAGTATTTTTTCCAGTAGTTGAGATGTCTTAATAGCTTTGGTATTACTTTGTATAGCAGTGAGGGAATCATAAAAAAGTTTTAGATCAATGAAAAATAGTTTACAATTTGGTACAGTCAGCATACATTTTGTTTTGTGGATGTGATACTTTCCAAATAAAATAAGAATTTTTGCTATTTTGTCCATTTCCAGTAATCCAGAGTTGCAATCCCTAAAAAAAACCATTTGCTCAGTTATACTGATTAATTTATAAAACACTTCAAAAAGTAGTAAGGAAACTTGGGACCAAAACTGTTTTGTGTAACTGCAACTGAAAAATAAATGAGGAATTGTTTCCGGTTCCATTTTACAAAAACAACACAAGAGTGAAAAACCTTCCTTAAACTTACTTATAAAATCATTGCATGGATAATATCTATGTAATATTTTAAAATTTGTTTCTTTTACTTTATTAGGAATTATGTATTTTGTAATATCTGACCAGATTTTTGGGGAAAAGAAGAATGAAGGGATCGCTTGTTTCCATTTAACCATTGCAATTGGAGGAACACTTTTATCTGCAGTTAGGATATTCCTAATATAATTGTTATTACATTTTTTATCCTTGATAGAAAGGCCCTTAATAGTAAGCTCTGGGTGAGAGCCAGATACATGGTTATATATTTTTGCGGTTTTAATAAGGTGAAGTAATTTTGGGGAAATACAATGAACAAATTTTTTGTATTCAATCAAAGCAATTTTTAAACCAAAATTATTAATAAATTCATTGTAATCATATAAATCCCCTACACGATTTAATAAGTCTGTAACAAAAATTACTCCTTTTTTAACATAATCATTCCAAAATATGGACTTGTTTTTAAATAAAATATACTGATTGTTCCAGATAATACATGAGGGGGGGGGGGGGGGGGGGAAGGTGCTTATAAATCAGTTTCCATGTATTCAAGGCTTGTTTATGAAAATTTGACATCTTAATAGGAATTTTAGAACACTTAAAATCACAAGTTAGCAAAAAGTGTAGGCCACCACATTTTTCAAAGATAAGATTTCGGAACTGTATCAAAGGCCTTGTAAAAATCTAAAAATAAAATTAAAGCCTCCTCATTTACTAACTCTGAGTAATCCAACAGATCTAATACCAATCTAATATTATTTGAAATATTTCTTCCCTTCATAAATCCAGATTGGGAGAGAATATTCCGATTGTTTAGTCTGGTTAGCTTTAGCATGTTAGTGCGTGAAACACCTGTTAACCAGCTTAAATGCACATAAATTAGCCTAAATGCCTTTTTTACACGGATCTTCCAGCGGAAACATGACACCGAATGACTTTAGACAGGACTTCATTCGCAATATAGCGCGACATTTCGTACATTTAATCCGCTAAATGTGTTTGTTCTCATAACCCAAGAACTATATTCGGGCTCGGCTAATCTGACGAGCTACTGAAGGATTTCCATTCCGTCAAGAGTGCCTTTAAAAGCGCAATTAATAACCCGTGACAAATGTTTTCCCGAGGCTGTCAGAGCCCCAGATTGAACCGCAGTGAGCTGGCTAGATTGCCATTGAACTCTCAAGGCAGTGATTTCATCAAGCAGAGGGAATTTGGGAAAACAAACCAATTCCACAAGGTCTCCAAACTTTCCCATGATCGGTATTTAACGATTATGATATTTTAATTTCTCGATGCTTCCAGCATGACGGGGTCCCGTCACTGAAGACAGACAGATGCTCCTGATGGGGGGTCCAGAAATAAAGTAATCCCCAGAGGACCACAGATAATGATGTTATCACTGCAATAGGAGGATCCAGTTCTGGGTTCCAGTTCAAATCACTAAAGCAATTACGCGGCTAGTATGTTTTATTCAAGCACAACATTGGGGTTCATTCATAAAAACACGTGATTAATGCGTATAAGTTTGATGTTTTTTTTTTTTTTTTTTTTTTTTGAATGTTTCTTGAATGGCCGGTTTAATTGCTCCAGCAGCTGGTTTTCGTGCTTTCAACCCGATTATATTTATCACAATATACAGATAGGAATGCAGATATGGACAATAAAGATATCCGGAAGCTCTGGGTTGAACCTGTTTTCTTCCGTATGGACAATTCCATTGTGGAGAGAAACTTTCATCCTGGATCTATTGGTCACATTCAGGCTATATTAAACTTATCGCGCATTACTCATATGATTAATTTAGTCTTTTGACTAAATATTTTATTTTATGATATATGAGTATCACAGATAATAAAAGTTGTTTTCTGAAAAGATCTCAAATATGCTTTTGAGACTGAACCTTAAAGTAAATACATTATAGATTAATAGAAATTAGAGAGAGAACAACATTAATCTAATAGCCTAATTTAATTGCATAGCATTACACTAAAATAAAGATGGGTTGTATTAACGCAATGTGGGTCAACTAGACAAGTTTTTTTCGCGTTAACTTTAAATGACATTTTTGTAAGTATATCTTATTAAATACATAAATAAATATAATGTAATTGACTCTCGGCAAGAAGGTCGTTGTTCGAGCCCCGGCTGGGTCAGTTGGCATTTCTCCCCGTGTTCGCGTGTTTCCTCCGGGTGCTCCAGTTTCCCCCACAGTCCAGGTGAACTGGATGAACTAAAAGTTTAGGAGTGTATGGGTGTTTCCCAGTGTTGGGTTGCGTCTGGAAGGGCATCCGCTGCGTAAAACATAAGCTGGATAGGTTGGCGGTTCATTCCACTGTGGCAACCTCTGATAAATAAGGGACTAAGCCGAAAAGAAAATGAATGAATAATAATACATTAAACATAAATAAATAAATCTAATGTCCATATTTGACTCAGCATTCAATGTATTGTCTATATTTTACCCAGCATTTAATGTCCATATTTGACCCAGAAATTAATTTAATGTCCATATTTGACCCCGAATTTAATATCCATATTTGACCCCGATTTTAATGTCCATATTTGACCCAAAATTTAATTTAATTTCCATATTTGACCAAGAATTTAATTTAATGTCTATAACTTGACCCATTATTTAATGTCAATATTTGACCATCGTTGTCTTAATACATCACAGCATTTGTGTAGATGTGTAGAATGCTTTTTATTTATTTGTTTATATCAACACAATGTGGTTCAAACATAGACAAACTCAAAATTGGGTTAGGTTTTTTCACATTAAATTTAAATTGCATTTTTGTCATTTAATGTAATGTCCATATTTGACCCAGCATTCAATTTAATGTCCATATGTCACCCAGCATTTAATTTAATGTCCATATTTGACCCAGCATTAGATTTAATTTCCACATGTGGCCCAGCATTTACTTTTATGTGCAAATTTGACCCAGCATTTAATTTGATGTTCCATTTTTGTAAGTATAATTAATTATATAAATAACATAATAATACATTGGGCGTCACGGTGGCGCCATGGGTAGCATGATTGCCTCACAGCAAGGTTCGAGCTCCGGCTCAGTCAGTTGGCATTTCTCCCCGTGTTCGCGTGGGTTTCCTCCGGGTGCTGCAGTTTCCCCCACAGTCCAGATGAACGTGTGTGTATGTTGTAAATGCAAGAGCCTGTGTGTGTTTCCCAGTGATGGAAAAGGCATCTGCTGCGTAAAACATATGCTGGATAACTTGGCGGTTCATTCCGCTGTGGCGACCCCTGATTAATAAAGGGACTAAGTCGAAAAGAAATTATTGAATAATAATACATTTAATATAAATAAATCTTAATTTATAAATAAATGTAATGTCCATATTTGAGTCAGCCTTCAAAGCAATGTCCATATTTGACCTAGAATTTAATTCAGTCCATAATATTTGACCAAGCATTTAATGTAATGTCCATTAGACCAAGCATTTGTTTTAATGTCCATATTTGACTCAGCATTCAATGTAATGTCCATATTTGACCCAGAATTGAATTTAATGTCCATATTTTTCCCAGCATTTAATTTAATGTGCATATGTGACCCAGAATTTAATTTAATGTCCATATTTGACCGAGCATTCAATTTAATATCTCGATTTAACCCAGCATTTTTTTAATTTCCATATTTGACCAGGCGTTGTTTTAATACATCCTAGCATTTTTAAATAGCGTAGATCGTCGTAAAAACTAAAAAGTCTTTTAATGTGTTTAAATACAATATATAAAAATATATATGTTATTTAAATATATTATTTTAAACAAAACTTATAAATATCTAAAAAAAAAATCTATTTAAATTTTATAAAATATAATTTTAAATATTAATTTTTATTTAATATAATTTAATTATATTATTTTTAATTAATTATTTTGTTATATATATATATATATATATATATATATATATATATATATATATATATATATATATATATATATATATATATATATATATATATATATATATATATATATTGGAATGCATTTCGGCATTGCACTGCATTTTTTCCGCAAAAACCAACGAGATGACTTGTCATTGAAACTGTGTATTAGCTAGAGGCCTAGAAGCATGCCAACAGAAACATTTACCAATAAATAAATAAAGATAAACATATTTGCGGTTCATCAAATAAATAGGGTATATATGTTTGTGAGCGTGTTTTGATGGCATATAAAAGACGTCTAATAGACGTCTAAATATAGACGTCTCGACAAAAACGAAGCTTGAGACTGTCTGTGTAATTCTTTATGAGCCCAAAAAGTTGACTAGTCATAATTTATACGCAGAAATATGTGAAGTCTTGTCTAATTTTGGGCTGTTCTTAGACATCTAGCTGTTTGATTATTGCTGGCGTCCCAAATTAAGCCTCGTTTTATTCAATTCATGTATCTATAGCGCGCTTTACAATGTAGATTGTGTCAAAGCAGCTAAACATAAATGTAAACTGTGTCAGTCCAGTTTTCAGTGTTGACGTTCAGTTTAGTTCAGCTCAGTGTGGTTTAGTTTCACTGTTAAAAGTCCAAACACTGACGAGCCGTGCGCAGCCAAGATGCGCGGTCAAGACATCAACGCTGTACTGATCATAATTACTATAACCTACATGTATATAATGTTCATCCATCTGCAAATATCACCAGTTTATCTATAATTGCACTTTATAGTTTATACCTATATCCTGCAGTTGCTGATATTGCACTCCCTAAACTGCATTTCGTTGCCTTGTACATGAGTAATGCAATAAAGTTTAATCTAATCTGATCTAATTGTATATCTGTTATGGCTACACTGTAAAATATAAATGACATTACAAATGTTTTTTATGTTACCCTAGCTTATTTTAGGAAGTTAATCATGTTTTAAACACATTTTTAAAGTTGTGAAAATTTTACCTTAATATTTTAGTCAGTTTTATTGATATAACTTGAGATGACTAGAAAAGTTCATCAGAATAAACAGCTAAAATCAGTCAAAGGCACTCAAAAATGTATAAAAATATTATTAGTATATTATTAGTATTATTATTTAAATAATTTAATAATTTTAAGTATTATTTACTACTCAAAGAGCTCCGAAACATTATATTTAAGATTCCCCTGAGCTCTTTTTGTTTGATTTTGGATCAGAAAAGTTAATTTGATTCCACAAAAAAAAGTAGTCTACAGTGAGGTGTCTGCGGTCGGTCACATACTTTAATGACCTGTTTTATTATCTCGCCTGTGAGGTTCGGGCCTTTACAGACGCGGCGAGTTTTTCACCGGCACCTGAAATAATGTGCGCGTTCACCCGCAGCGCGTTTCCGCATCCTCTTCCCTGGATTGTTTTGACTGCTTGATCGAGAGCAAAAAGCGGCGCATTTCATCTCTAAATTTAAACCGGAATGGAGTCACTCGAAAACACTGTGATAGGAGGCAGCCAGGGTCATTGACCTTTCCGGTAATGAATCACGCATAATGAACGCATGCAGAGGGAAATATATGGTCTGAAAAACACCATGGGGTAAACTCATTAACGAGCATAAATATATGACAGAACAACATCTGTAATGCCCGAAGGGTTAATTCTATATGCATTTTAATTCTTTAATCAGTTTTTGTTGATCCAACATGTGAAAAGCGCATGTAAAGTCATGCATATGTGGATTATTTCTATATATGCATTAAATATGTTGTTGTTCAATGCATTGTGATACGCGCTTTATTTTTGGCACATTAATGTAAAGTTGTCTTGCATATGTAGATTACTTCTATATATGCATTAAATATGTTGTTGTTTTTATTGCATTGTGAAAACGCTCTATTCTGGCACAGTAATGTAGTTGTCATGCATATGTGAAGTATTTCTATATATGTATTAAATCTGATGTTCTTTTTAAAGCATTGTAAAAAGCTCTATTTTTGGCACAATAGTGTAGTTGTCATGCATGTGGATTATTTCTATACATGCATTAAATCTGATGTTCTTTTTAATGCATTGTAAAACGCTCTATTTTTGGCACAGCAATGTAAAGTTGTCATGCATAGGCTATGTGGATTATTTCATAAATGCATTAAGATTTTTAATCTGTTGTTGTTTTTAATGTATTGTGATTTTTTTATTATTATTTCTATATGCATTTTATTTTTTAATATCAGTTTTTGTTCATCCAGCATGTGAAAAGCCCATGTAAATATGTGAATTATTTCTTTATATGCATTAAATATGTTTGTGTTTTTAATGCATTGTGAAAAGCGCTCTAATTTGTTTGACAGTAATGTAAAGTTGTCATGCATGTGGATTATTTCTATATATGCATTAAATCTGCTGTTGTTTCAATGAATTATGAAAACGCTCTTTTTTTGGCACAAAGTTTCATGCATATTGTCAGGATTATTTCTATATGCATGAGCTTATTTAATCTGTTGTTGTTTTTAATGCATTGTGAATTTTTTTATTAATAATTCTATATATGCATTTTAATTTTCAATATCCGTTTTTGTTCGCCCAGCATGTGAAAAGCGCTTTGTTTTTGGGCACGGTAATGTAAAGTCGTCATGAATATGTAGATTTTTCCATCTATGCATTTTAACTTTCAAAATCTGTTGTTGTTTTTAATGCATTGTAACAAATTTAGATTATTTCTATAGATGCATTTTAATTTTTAATATATGTTGTGGTTTTTAATGCATTGTGTAAAGCGCTCTATTTTTTGCCAGTAATGTAAAGTTGTCATGCATATGTGGCTTATCTATATACATGCATTTTTTTTTCTTCAAATCTGTTTTCGTCTTTCCAGCACGCTCTATTTTTGGCACAGCAATGTAAAGTTGTCATGTGCATATGGATGAAGTATCGCCTCAGTAGTTAATTGTGTTTTCGTTTCAGCGGAGAATAGATTTCCTCTGTTTATTATAAGCATAAGGACGGATTTGCGTCACCGTGCGACTTGCGAGTTGAGATAAAGTTGCACAAATATTGAAAAAAGGAAGTGCTAACAGTCATTATAAAGTTCCACCTCTGTGAGTCGGAGGAAATAAGGGTGCTCTGCTGTATCCTAAAATACTAAAGCATCTTCTATTTTTGGCCTAAATCTTGCAGGAATATCCGCTCATTTAGCCTGAATCAGAGCTCATCAAAAACAGGATGACCTGCATCGAGAAACTCCTGTTTCCTAATTCCACAGAGCAGAAAACACACACACATACACACACACACGAGTCGGAGTGTTAGCATTTGATTGTGGATCATTTTTTAATCATAGTTTGTTAGCATAATAATAAAAAAATAATAATAAAAAATAAAAACACGGTCGGCACTGAAGAGAATGCACACATGCGTGTAAAACAGTATTTTTTCTATTTGAAGTATATTGTGTGTTAATCTAAATGAAACTTTTTTTTTGTATAAATATAATGCATCTATTAGAATAAATGGTTATTTGAAAATACATATAAAATGTACTTGCTTTCTCAACCTTATTTTGAACAAAACCAAGTGGCGCATGGGTTAATTTTGTTGTTAATTAAATTTATTGGACGAAATGTTTACCCAAAGCCTTTGGAAATTGTATTTAATTTGTATTAAAATAATATTATTTCTACATTATACTTTAGATAATCTTACAATTTGATTAATGATTTTTAAAATTCAATTAAAGCGACAACTTATCTGTTTTAATGTCTATTCATATCCATTTAACAAACACGAAGGGCATTAATGGACGTGCTCTCGGTCAAACTCATCGTCTTTGGGGCGTGTTTGGGTCGTTCTGTCAACTTCCATTGGCTCAGAAAGAGCCAATCAATAACGCAATAACTCTAGCTTAGAGCAGTTCGGACCCCCGTCTGGAGTTTCATACTTGAGGAGCGACGCAAGAGAGGGCAACTCCTTAAACTTGACCGTCTGCTCGTGCTCATTACATGCAGTTGTTCGAGATTCTGTTCAGAAGTTTCGCCTTTTCCTGTCAGGATGTACACAACGGGACTCAACCCGTTTTACGCATCGAACTTTAGCCTGTGGACTGCGTATTGTTCGGCTGGTTTTGCGGTGGATAGCATGAAGAAACCCTCGTTCTGCATTGCTGATATACTGCATGTTGGAGATGCTGAAAACATCCAGGGATCGTCTTCGCTCATGGCTCATATTGGGGCCCGTGCGCAGGTTCATTCGTCAGGGTCTCCGCTTCGGCCGTCGCCGGTAACCCCGGACGCGCGTTTACACCCCGCGTACCTCCGGCACGGAATACACTTGACATCCAGAGCCGCGATAAACGCCCCCCCGCCGACAAGTAAAGACCTCAAGTTCGGCATTGATCGGATATTATCCACAGACTTCGAGCCGAAGTCAAAAGAGTCTCCATCGTTGAGAGGTAAGACGCTAATTTAATCTTAGTTGTTGTTGTTTTATTTACACAGCTCAGCAACCCAAGTTAGATTGAAAAAATAATGATGGGTTTTACACAATTGTCCCAACAAAAATCAATTAAGTTAACCTAATCATTTTTGCAAATTTAAGTGAATTAAACAATTAAAGTTTTCCCCTACAAAAAAGGTAAGAATTGTGTCGATTCATTTTAAATTAGTGTGAACAAGCAGTTTTAAGTGTTAATGCAGGGTTACACATACAGTAATTCCTTCATGCCATCGCAACACAAATCTATTAAGTTAACTTAAATGATTTTAACAAATTTAAGTAGATTGAACTTTAAACAATTAAGTTGCCCCTCCAAAAACCCTTAATAATTGTGTTGATTCAGCTCATTTTAAATAAGTAGTTTGAACAAGACTTTTTATTTTGAGTGAATGTAGTTCAAACGCGTCCTCCTGTGCAGTGACACTGCTTGCGAATTCATTAGCCAATTTAAATGCATAAATGCACGGGGTTAATGGGAACTCTTTGTGTTTTTCTGTAACAGATCTCACGTCGATTGTTAGTCCGAATCGGCAGTCTGCAGTCCATGTGTCTGCCAGCCCGTACTTCGCGTCCATAGACCCGACCATGAGCGAAACCTCCTCCCTGATGGGTTCGATAGGCAATGCCGCCAGACAATCAGGGCAACATCAGTTTCAAGACACCTTCCCAGGTAGTGTAGAAACTCCCCAGTTGAGCCAAAATAAGTAACTAAATCAGACAGAACGTGTGTGGACGAAATGTCCTTCTTTTGACTCTGACTGCACGTGTATAAGTGATTATTTTGCACATGCATAATTAAATAGCATGCATTTAAGACAAAGTTGGTGCATTGTGCAATGCATTTCTGCTCCGTTCTAATGGCGATTGTGTGGTTTGAACCAAACAGGGCCGTATGCGGTGCTTTCCAAAGACACAATGCCACAGACGTACAAGAGGAAAAGATCCTGGTCCAGAGCTGTGTTTTCCAACCTGCAGCGGAAAGGCCTGGAGAAACGCTTCGAGATACAAAAGTACGTCACAAAACCGGACAGAAAACAACTGGCTGCGATGCTGGGACTCACTGACGCACAGGTGAGCGTAACTTACAATTTGGTGTATTTTATGAAATGCGTGGTGATATTAATTCAGATAATTAGCAGATCTAGTGTATTTTTCATGGTGTTATTTATTTGTGCATTTACAGGTAATGTTCTCGCACTTAAATGATAAGCACATGCCATCTGGAGTGCTTTGTAAAAAAAAATAAAAAGCTGCAGCATTGCGACACCACACATTTCTAGAGAAATGAAAGTCAATTATAACGAATTATTGCAAACGCGGGAGGGGTTCAAGTTGTTTCGTTTCAAAACGTCCTAATTTAGGACATTGGGCAAGAGCTTGTGTTTTATTTGATATCGAAAATGACAGGACACCAGCATTAGGAAGGCGATAAGAGAGTTTCAAAACTTTACAGAAAAGTTTGGAAACTGGATGTCTGTCTCTCTTCAATATAAAGTGATTTCATTCATCACTGAAAATCATTAACACACTTTACATTGAATTATGCACACATTCTTTGGAGATAATATTTTATTAAATAATATGTAATTGACACAAACAAACATGTCAAAAGCGGAATAAATCACTAATTAATTAATTTCAACGTAACAAAAACATGTTTTCATAATGACTAATAGATCATATAAATTTTAAAGTGCACATATTATAAATACTACACTGTAAAAACAATTTTGCTTACTTTAGTTGAATTAAATGAACTTTTCTAGTCATTAATATTTTAGTCCGTTTGACTGATTTAATGAAAGTTACACTTTGTAGAACTTAAGAAAATAGTGAAACATGACTAACTTGTTTTATTGAAGTAACAAAAACATTTGTTTGACATATCTATCTACATATATTGTACAATGCGTAAAGCCACACTAAAAGAAAAAGATTATTTGGATTTGCTAAATCTTTTTAAAGATAAGTGGTTGCAAACAATTCATATTGGCTGAATTTAAATAAATGAAATGCAGTAATGTTCAACTTAATTTGTTTAAATTTAGCCCATAATTATTTTGCAACCACTTACCTTTAAAAATAAATAAATGCAATGAATATTTTTTTCAGTGCATAATTAAATGGTTTAAAATGAATTAAATGCATGCAAATTTAAGTATATTTTATTATTATGTTGGAAGTCTGGTTTCAGAACCGAAGGATGAAAGTGGTTGCAAACCATGGGCTGTATTTAAACAAACAAAATTGAGTAATGCTCAACTTAATTTGTTTAAATTCAGCCCTTATAAAAAAATTGCAACCACTTATCTATAAAAATGAGTAAATCCAATGAATATTTTTTTCAGTGCATAATTAAATGCATGCAAATTTAAGTATATATTTATTATTGTTTTAGAAGTCTGGTTTCAGAACCAAAGGATGAAAGTGGTTGCACACCATTTAAATGGGCTGAATTTGAACAAACAAAATGTAGTAATGCTCAACTTCATTTGTTTATTTATCTTCGGCCCAATGCGATGAATATTTTCTTCAGTGAGCAATTAAATGATTTAAAATAAAATGTACATGTATGCGTGTAAGTTAAATATTTTATTATTATCTTAGGTGAAAGTCTGGTTTCAGAACCGGAGGATGAAATGGAGGCATTCCAAAGAAGCACAAGCGCAGAAGGACAAAGAGAAAGAGCAACCGGACAAATCCGCAGCCGAAACTGAACAAAAGGAACGCGACGATTCCGAATGCGAAACCGAACCGAGCGAATCCGAATTTGAAGACGGACCGGAAGACAAAAGCGACGTGGACATTTCTGACCTCAACAAAGCCAGTGTGATTATTCCTGGACCTCTGCCTGTCAGCACGCAGGACACATCCAGCACAAACCCCACAACAGAACCGAACACAGCCACACAAATGCTGCTGTGAGAAACGGAATCTTCTGATGTGAACCAGATCCGAATCATCTTCCGATGTGAACACCTCAAACACACAATTAACGCGTTTTACGGGACAGAGACACAAACATACACACACAGGCCTACATGAGCCCCCGTCTTCCATTGTGAAACAGAGACTTTTTATTTTTATTTGTGAACGGAAAGCATCGCATCTGCCTTAACCGAACCACTTCTGACGATTTGGGATTTGAATGACGTTGATAAACTTGATTGTATTATATTTGTCTGTAAGTATTTGCACTGAACATGTAAATAAACGACTGATTCTTCTAGATCACGTGGCGTGTTTATGGAAAACATCATTGCACTAAGCAAAATTAATTTATAATAAAATCCATCAAGCTTTATTGTACTATTTTGAATGAAATATTTAGTATTTCTTATTTAAATAATGCATATATTCTATTAAAATATGGGTTGTTTAAAAATCATGATACAGTAATCAACGCTTGCACCATAATTCTCGCTATGGTTAATTGTCGGCTGTACATTGCGCAATATATTATGGTCAAGAGCTTTTCATCATTGCAGGAAAGAGTTACACAAACAACTCATATTATTGAGAAAGTCTACATAAGATAATTTGCAAACATTATTTAATACTTAATAAACAATTAAATAACAAATTATTATTAGTTAATTATTTAATGGTCAGCTTTTGTACTCTATCATGGTGCATAGGCCTATAGCTCAAACCTATTTTATTTATTTATTTGTGTACCGTCATGGAAAGTACAGTTATACAATCATTAGTGTTGACTAATATAAAAAACTAAATGAAAAACAATCCAATAATAATAACTTGCATTTAAAGAAGAAAATATTAAGGGTGGCACATTGTCACATTTTTTAATGCTGTATTTAAAATAAAATAATTTTCGAAATGTGTATTATTTTTGTTCATATATTTAGTACTTTTTGATTGTACATTTTGCCTTTTTACTTTTGCTTTTTAATGGTTTTATTTTTTTAACCTCCATCAAAATAATTCAGATTTGTTGTGAAAGATGGTGTTATACTTCAGAAAACCTTTAAACTTAATAACATTTAATTTAAGAGTTTCGTTTTATTCTTCCCATCTGGTACAGCCCCTTCATAAAATAAAAACAAATGATCTTAATGCAATACATTTTTAAACTAAATGTATTAAAAATAATACATATATATATATATATATATATATATATATATATATATATATATATATATATATATATATATATATATATATATGAAAAAAATATATTTTGTTATTTATTAGTATTCAGTTTTTAAATACATGTTTAATTTTAATTGCCTGTCAACAAAATAACTCAGAGGGCTGTGAAACGGATTTATACTAAAGAAAAAGCTTTCAAACCTTTCATAATCATTCATAGAGTCTCCTGTTTGTAAAAAAATCTTTATAAAAGGAAATAAAACATCAAAATCCAACTGCAATGATTTTAATTTATGTAAAGATTTTAATGCATACATTAAAAGTAAATAAATGTGTATTTTCTTTATTATTAATTTTTGAAAAACATTTATTACAATGATTGTACATTTAGCCTTTTCAAGAAACAAATCTGCTGTGAAAAATAATTAAATCATTGCAGCATTTCATTTTATACATTTCCTCAAACTTCCCCCTTGATAAAAAAAAGATCACAATCCAAACAAAATTATTTTTAATTGAATAACTTAATAAAAAATGATTTTATTAATAGCAATGCATTATTTTAACAAAATAATCCAAAATATGCGGTTAAAAATGATTTTACTGCTTTTATAGTAGAAAAAAAAGCTTAAAAACTTTCATAATTATCCATGTGGCATTTCATAATAAAATAAATAAATAAATAAAATTAGAAATACATATTTCATTATTTATAATTTTTTTTTACATTTTAAGTGTATATTTTATTACCTTTTTGATTATACATTTTTCAACAAAATAACATTTGCATTGAAATATGCTTTTATACCAATAGAAAAAAAACGTTCATAATCCATGTAGTATATATATATATATTATATATAAATATATATGCACATAACATTTTTTTAAAAAGATTTCAAAAATAGTTTTTATTATTTATCCATTTTTAAAAACATTTTCAAAATGAATCACATTTTTGATGAGATTTTAGCTTTTTCAACAATAATAATCCAGATATACTGTAAAATATGCTTTTATTAGTTTTATACCTATGGAGAAAAAGCTTTAAAACTTTTATAAACATTTAGCATTTAATTCTATAGTTTTTTCTCTTCAAACATCTTTACTAAAGGAAATAAATGATCAAAATCCAAGGCCTTTAATGCATTAAAATAAATAAATAAATATTATTTCCAATATATACTGTATTATTAATGCATTTTTTTTAAAAACATTTAAAATAGATTTTATTACATTGATTATACATTTTGCCTTTAAAAATATATTTGATCATTCATACATTTTTGAAAAAGATTAAAAACATTTTATTATCTATATATATTTTTGATAGTATACGTTTTTTTTTATAAGTTAGTAATTTAATAAGTTAGTGAGTTTGTGAGTTAGTAAGTCAGGAAGTGAGTTAGTAAGTTAGACAGTAAGTTGGTGAGTAAGTTAGTCAGTAACCTGGTAAGGTAGTAAGTTAGTTGGTAAGTTAGTAAGTTGGAAAGTTAGTAAGTTAGTATGTTTGTAAGCTCGTAAGTTGATAAGTTTGTAAGTTGGTAAGGTAGTAAGTTAGTATGTTTGTAAGCTCGTAAGTTGATAAGGTAGTAAGTTGTGAAGCTAGCAAGTTAGTGAGTTAGTCAGAAAGTTAGTTAGTTAGTAAGTTACACAGTAAGTTAGTGAGTTAGTAAGCTGGTAAGGTAGAAAGTTAGTTGGTAAGTTAGTTAGTAAATTGGTGAGTTAGTAAGTTAGTGAGTTAGTAAGTTAGTTGGTAAGTTAGTAAGTTGGTAAGGTAGTAAGTTAGTGAGTATGTTTGTAAGCTAGTAAGTTGATAAGTTAGTAAGTTGGTTACCTAGCTAGTTAGTAAGTTAGTGAGTTAGTCAGAAAGTTAGTAAGTTAGTGAGTAAGTGAGTTAGCAAGTTAGTCAGTAAGTTTTTTAGTAAGTTCATAAGTTTATAAGAAAATTAGTAAGTTATTAAGTCAGGAAGTTAGTAAGTTAGTAAATTAGTCAGTAAGTTAGTGAGTACATTTGTTAGCTAGTAAGTTGATAAGTTAGTCTGTGTTAAGCTAGCAAGTTAGTGAGGTAGTAAGTTAGTTGGTAAATTAGGTATTTAGTAAGTTAGTAAGTAAGTTAGTAAGTTACTTAGTAGGTTAGTAAGTTATTGGGTTAGGTATGTAGAAAGTTATTGAGTAATTTAGTAAGTTACTGAGTTAGTTAGTAAGTTAGTTAGTAAGTGAGTTAGAGTTAGAGAGTTAGTTATTTAGTAAGTTAGTCAGTAAATTAGTAAGTTAGTAGGTGGCTACTTAGTGAGTTAGTTATGTAGTAGGTTAGTGAGTTAGTTATGTAGTAAGTTAGTGAGTTAGTTATGTAGTAAGTTAGTGAGTTAGTTATGTAGTAAGTTAGTGAGTTATGTAGTAAGTTAGTGAGTTAGTTATGTAGTAGGTTAGTGAGTTAGTTATGTAGTAAGTTATTGAGTTAGTTATGTAGTAAGTTAGTGAGTTGTTATGTAGTAAGTTAGTGAGTTAGTTATGTAGTAAGTTAGTGAGTTAGTTATGTAGTAAGTTAGTGAGTTTGTTATGTAGTAAGTTAGTGAGTTAGTTATGTAGTAAGTTAGTGAGTTAGTTATGTAGTAGGTTAGTGAGTTATGTAGTAAGTTAGTGAGTTAGTTATGTAGTAAGTTAGTGAGTTAGTTATGTAGTAAGTTAGTGAGTTAGTTATGTAGTAGGTTAGTGAGTTAGTTATGTAGTAGGTTAGTGAGTTAGTTATGTAGTAGGTTAGTGAGTTAGTTATGTAGTAGGTTAGTGAGTTAGTTATGTAGTAAGTTAGTGAGTTAGTTATGTAGTAAGTTAGTGAGTTAGTTATGTAGTAAGTTAGTTATGTAGTAAGTTAGTTAGTGAGTATTTTAGTAAGTTACTGAGTTAGTTAGTCAGTAAGTTAGTGAGTTAGTCAGTAAGTTAGTAAGTTTGTAAGTTAGAGAGTTAGTTTGTTAGTAAATTAGTGAGTTGGTAAGTTAGTTAGTAAGTTAATAATTAAGTTGGTTAGTAAGTAGGTTAGTGAGGAAGTTAGTAAGTTAGAAAGCAAATTTGTAAGATAAGTTAGTTAGTTAGTTACTAAGTAGGTATGCAAGTTAGTTGGTAAATTTATTTACTTGTTTATTTTAATGCATCAAAGGATTTTGTGATAATTTATTTCCTTTTAATGCTACATGATTATGAAAGTTTTAAACCTTTTTTTATTGGTGTAAATAAATAAATAAATAAATAAGTTTATAAATATAATTTCAAAAATATATTTGATTATTTAAACAATTAAAAAAAAAAACTTTTATTATTGATCACATTTTTGATACATTTAGCCTTTACAGCAAAAATGATCCAGATATGCTGTGAAATCTGCTTTTATAGCAATAGAGAAACAGCTTCAAAACGTTCATAATCATTGAAAAGCATTTCAGCGTCTCCTTTTCTCTCCTTCATCTCGTGTTCAGCTCATCATAAGGCGGTGATGAATGGTGAAACACACATCTTTTGGCCTGCGAGACCTTCTCTGAGTCCGCTTAATGTAGTTCTGCCAAGCCCTTTTTTCGCCCTGAAAAATGTGAGCGGGGTGAAATTTGGCATCCAACAATAAACAGAGCGCGAAGAGCTTTGGATTTACAGCTTGTATACATTGACTGGCTCCAGATATCAGCCGGATGAGTGTGTTTTATGGAGATCTGCGCATCAAAAAACTGCTCCATTTATGGACTCTGGCTGTCAGAGCTGCACTTCACATGGCCATAATGCGCATAATGTCAGTGTGAAACTATTCCAGGATTTACACAATAATCCATCCAGAGATATTAGAGCCTCGTGACATTACTATTAGTGTGTGTTATAGATCCGAGGATGAGTTACCGCCGCACGATCAACTATTGCAGCAAAAAAAAGTGAAAATGTTTCTCTGCTCTGGTTTCTGACAGGCTGATAAAGAGACAGAACTTTAGTGTGTGTGTGTGTGTATGTTTGTGTGAGATTGTGTGTGTGTGTGTGTGTGTGTGTGTGTGTATGTTTGTGTGTGATTGTGTGTGTGTGTGTGTTACAGCAGATTTTGTTTCTGGTCTGGTTTCTGAAAGGCTAATAAAGAGACAGAACTAGTGACTCTGTGTGTGTGTGTGTGTGTGTGTGTGTGTGTATAGTATATGTGTATTGTCATGATTGTGTGTGGATGTGATTGAGTGTGTTTGTGTGATTGTGTGTATGTGTGTGTGTATAGTATATGTGTATTGTCATGATTGTGTGTGGATGTGATTGAGTGTGTTTGTGTGATTGTGTGTATGTGTGTGTGTATAGTATATGTGTATTGTCATGATTGTGTGTGGATGTGATTGAGTGTGTTTGTGTGACTGTGTGTATGTGTGTGTGTTTGTGTGTATAGTATATGTGTATTGTCATAATTGTGTGTGGATGTGATTGAGTGTGTTTGTGTGATTGTGTGTATGTGTGTGTGTATAGTATATGTGTATTGTCATGATTGTGTGTGGATGTGATTGAGTGTGTTTGTGTGATTGTGTGTATGTGTATGTGTGTGTGAATGTAATTGTATGTGTGAACGTGATTGCGTGTGATTGTATGTGTGTGTGAACGTGATTGTGTGTGGATGCGATTGAGTGTTATTGTGGATGCGATTGTGTCCATGTGTGTGTGATTGTGCAATTGAGTGTGTTTGTGGATGTGATTGTGTCCATTCATTCATTTTCTTGTCGGCTTAGTCCCTTTATTAATCCGGGGTCGCCACAGCGGAATGAACCGCCAACTTATCCAGCAAGTTTTTACGCAGCGGATGCCCTTCCAGCCACAACCCATCTCTGGGAAACATCCACACACACATACACACACACACACTCATACACTACAGACAATTTAGCCGACCCAATTCACCTGTACTGCATATCTTTGGACTGTGGGGGAAACCGGAGCACCTGAAGGAAACCCACGCGAAGGCAGGGATAACATGCAAACTCCACACAGAAACGCCAACTGAGCTGAGGTTCGAACCAGCGACCTTCTTGCAGTGAGGCGACAGCTCTACCTACTGCGCCACTGCCTCGCCCTGATTGTGTCCATGTGTGTGTGATTGTGTCAGAGTGTGTCCATGTGTGTGGGTGTATGTGCATGTGATTGTGGGTCAGAATGTATTGGTATTGCTATACTTGTGGGGACATTTGGTAACATACAGTAATCACAACACAAGGAATACAAGACACACACGCAAACACAGCTATAAGGAAATTACCAACCTACGTCAGGTCAACCGTGCATACTGGTTGCAAAAAGAGACCGGTTGCAATAGCAAACACGTCGTGTTTTGCGGTAGGATGCCAAATTCAAAAGTCCAAAATTACAAAACTTAAATTTTAGCGTACACCACACTGCTTTAATGCCAACTGCAGACATCTTTGTCTAACAGCCATGAGAAGAGCTGAATGGAGTGAGGACCTAATTAAAAATGCTGGACTCTGCAGTTCTCATGTCATATCAGGTTAGTTCACGCTGTGCTGATTCTGACACAATACTGGTGTTTGATTGCAGCAATGATTTCAGCTAAAACAGTTAAATATGGTGAATTAAACTGCGGACACTGAATGCTTAGAATGAAAAGTAAACATGTACGTTCACATACCCAGTGGCGTAGCGCAAAATGTGGAGGCCCCCCTGCAGGGATCACTGACGGGGCCCCCAGTTGGGTGGGACAACGTGGGGAAGCGATCACAAATTGAGGAGCAAGGAAGGGAGGCAAAGTGGAGCGACATCACGGAGAAGCCTTCACAAATTGAGGAGCGATTACAAATTAAGGAGCGATCACAAACTGAGGAGCGGCAAAGGGGGCGGGGTGGAGCGACAACATGGGGAAGCCTTCACAAACTGAGGAGCGATCACAAACCGAAAGCGGTGAGAGCTTGAAAGTAGCCAGAAGTCATTCATTTTTAATGAGAACCGGCGGCGAGGAACAGCGCGGCGCGTCTTCCCCTGTGTGGGCGTCGAGGAGAGTTGAAATCAAGTCAACTTTATGGTATAAGCTATGATGCGGTTCGGCGGCAACCAATCAGGATGAAGACGTCCACCGCTTGAGAGGAGTTCAGAGAACACAGACCTGTGAACTTTGGTTCCGACCACAGTTGTTCCCAAGAGTTTGATTATTGCGGTAGACGGATTTTCAATTACTGATAATCGCGACGACGTGGGGCCCCCTAATCACGCGGGGTCCCCCCCAATATATAAATAGAGATTGAGAGAGAGAGGAAATAAAGACAGACAAAACGACAGACAGAAAGAACGACAGACAGAACGAAAAAGATAGAATGACAGAATGACAGCCAGAATGACAGACAAAACAACCGACAGACAGACAGACAGAACAAGACAGAACGACAGACAGACAGACAGACAGATCGACAGAGAACAACAAAGACAGACAGACACACAGACAGAACGACAGAGAACAACAAAGACAGACACACAGACATAACGACAGACAGACTGAATGACAGACAGAACAACAGACAGACAGAATGACAGAACGACAGACAGACAGAACAACAGAGACAGTCAGAACGACAGCCAGAACAACAGACAGAACAACAGACAAAAAGACAGGCAGAACGACAGACAGACAGAACAACAGACAGACACACACACAGACGTAACTACAGACAGACAAGCAGAACACCAGACAGACACACACAGACTGACAGAAGGACAGAGACAGACAACCAAAACAACAGACAGACAGAACGACAGACAGAATGACAGACAGATAGACAGACAGAACGACATACAGACACACAGACATAACGACAGACAGACAGACAGACATAACGACAAACAGACAAAATGACAGACAAAACGACAGACAAAACAACAGACAGACAGAACGACAGACAAACACACAGAATGACAGACAAAACAACAGACAGACAGAATGGCAGACAGAACAACAGACAGACAGAATGACAGACAGAATGACAGAACGACAGAGAGAATGACAGACAGAACAACAGACAGAACAACAGACAGACAGAATGACAGACAGAACGACAGACAGAATGACAGATAGATTGACAGACAGACAGAATGACAGACAGAATGACAGACAGAATGACAGACAGATTGACAGACAGACAGAATGACAGACAGAACGACAGACAGAGAGAATGACAGACAGAACGACAGACAGACAGAACGACAGACAAACACACAGAATGACAGACAGAACAACAGACAGACATAATGACAGACAGAACAACAGACAGACAGAATAACAGACAGAACAACAGACAGACAGAATGACAGACAGAACAACAGACAGACAGAATGACAGACAGAACGACAGACAGAACAACAGACAGACAGAACGACAGACAAACACACAGAATGACAGACAAAACAACAGACAGACAGAATGACAGACAGAACGACAGCCAGAGAGAATGACAGACAGACAGAATGACAGACAGAACGACAGCCAGAGAGAATGACAGACAGAACAACAGACAGACAGAATGACAGACAGAACAACAGACAGACAGAACGACAGACAGAGAGAATGACAGACAGAACAACAGACAGACAGAACAACAGACAGACAGAATGACAGACAGAACGACAGCCAGAGAGAATGACAGACAAAACAACAGACGGACAGATAGAACGACAGGTAGGAAAAATATTGAATATAATTTTAATGAACTGAAAAAATCTAAAGAAACATAAAAAAAAGTCAAATTTCATTGAAAATTTTATTGCAATAACTTGGGTTTAAATGTAGTCTCTTCTTGCTCCTAATGTTGTTCATGGACCAAACCTTTATATTATTATATATAAAACGATTTAATAAAAACGCAAAAAAAGTTTCATAAAACAAATATTGTTTGAACGCACCCACAAATATAATGTTTACTGAGAAATAAATCAAATTTAACAGAGCACTGTATATACACATCTGTGTGTGAGAATACAGACAGATGGATAGATGGATAGAACAATAGATAGAAAGATAGAACAATAGACAGACAGACAGACAGACAGATCCTCATTGAGATCCATGTATTTATAAAAGTATTTAATCAAGGAATTGAATCACTTATTGACTACTCAAGTTACATTTCAGACAAAGTCATTAGAAAATAATTTAAATACATGTGTTTTCACATTTACATTACATATGTAATTAGAAATGTATGACCTTATTCAAGTAACATACACACGCACCCACACACACAAACACGGCTAATACTGTCTCTGAGTTTACGTGATTATTTTACAACACGCACACATTAACACAGCTCAATCACCATCCGTGCATGGAAAACGGTTTGTTTTATCAGCGATCCTCACCACCGCCGGCCTCATAATGTGCGCATAAATTGTCCGTCTGAGCCTCGGTGTCAATCTCAGACTCTCCTTCGCAAAAGTTGTGAATTACGTTTGTATGTGCAAACATGCAATAACAATAACAGTGCAAAAGCTTAACATAATACTGCAGCGCTTGATTTGTGAACAGTCCTCAGAGCTTTTATGATCACATGGAGAAATCCCATCTGGCCCAGGATTTAAAGTCAGATGTTGCTCTGCTATTTAAAGAGGCAGTCGAACGTCCCTCTGACCCGCGCGAGACGGCTTGAAAAAGTAGCTCCTTCAGATAAATTAGTGTGCGTTTCTGTATCCAAAAGACATTTGCAGACTTAAAGGGGCAGTTCACGCAAAAATTTAAATTCCTTCTTCGTTTTGACTGTTGTTTAAAGCCTTTATGAGTTTCTTTCGTCTGTTGAAAACAAAAAAAGATGTTTTGAAAAATGTTGGAAACCTGTAACCATTGACTTCCACAGCATTTAGTTTTTCTATTATGCAAGTCAATAGTTACCGGGTTTTCAGCTTTCTTCAAAATATCTTTTTTAGTGTTCAGCAGAATACAGAAGCTCACAAAGGTTTGAAATGCGTGAGTAAATGACAGAATTAAACAATCAATTGAACTATCCCAGCTTTGAGATTCTTTTGCCTGTTAAATACAGAAGATGAAGAAGATATTTTAAATGCTGAAAATCTGTAACCTAACCACTGATGATTATGATGTTTTTAAAATAAGGTTTTTATAAACCTTACAAAAAAACAACAAACTCAAAACTATACATCCCTGTGTGAAAGTGTTACAATATCCTGAAGTAGTGTACAGGCATCAGTAAGTAACCTTAAGCTGAAACGAAATCCAAAGTAAACAACCAAGTCCACTTGTGAATGGCGGAAGAAGCAAAATAAAGATTTTGGAGTGGCCTAGTCAAAGTCCTGACCTGAATCTGATTGAGATTCTGGAGGCATGACCCTAAAAAAGGCAATTTATTCTTAAAAACCCTCCAATGTGGCTGAATTACAACAATTCTGCAAAGATGAGTGGTGATAGTACAGTATAACAATAAAGAATATGATATCAGAAAACTATACTTATTGTACACATACAGTATTTTGGTGTTACACATAATTAAAATGTAATTAAATGATTCATGCTTGAAAGGAATACAATGTTTTTAAATGAATAGTTTTTTTTATTAATAGCTTTTATTAAATTAATTGCTTTTATTAGGGGAAAACAAAACCCAAAAACATACTTCCATTTCTGAATGGCGAAAGAAAAGCAAAATTTAGATTTTGGAGTGGCCAAGTCAAAGTCCTGACCTGAACCTAATTGAGATGCTTGAGGGATGACCTTAAAAAAGGTGATTTATGCTCAAAACCCACCAGTGTGGCCTTATTACAACAATTCTGCAAAGATGAGCGGTGATAGTATAGAATAGTATATTAAAGAATATCATATCCAAAAATTACACAATGCATATTTGCATTATGCATATTTTGGTGCTACACTGGAAACCTTAAATAATAAAGTACTTCAAAATGTAATTAAACGATTCTTGCCTGACATTAATACAATGTTTTTAAATGAAAGTTTTTATTATTAAGTGGGAAAAAAAACTAATTGTACAGCCCTGTGGGAAAAAGGGTTACAATATCCTGAAGGAGAGTGTCCAGTAATCTGCAAGTGATCTCAAGCTGAAGCAAACTCCTAAGCACACCAGAAAGCTCACTAAGGAAAGCAAAATTAAGATTTTGGAGTGGCCTAGTCAAAGTCCTGACCTAAACCTAATTGAGCTGCTAAGGGCATGACCTTAAAAAAGGCAATTTATTCTTTAAAAGCCCTCCAATGTGGCTGAATTACAGCAATTCTACAAAGATGAGCAGTGATAGTACTGTATAACAGTAAAGATGTATCACAAAATTACACTTAACGTATGCATATTTTGCTGCAACACTCGGAATCTTAAATAATAAAGTATTTTAAAATGTAATCAAATTATTCTAGCATGAAATTAATACAAGGTTTTTAAATAAAGGTTTTTATTATTAATGGAAAGCAAAATACAAAATTACTGTGTAAAAAAGTGTTACAATATCTTGAAGGAGAGTGTCCAGTTATCTGTAAGTGACCTCAAGCTTAAGCGAACTCCAAAGCACACCAGCAAGTTTACTAATGAATGGCGAAAGAAAAGCAAAATAAAGATTTTGGAGTGGCCTAGTCAAAATCCTGACCTGAATACAATTGAGATGCTGGAGGCATGACCTTAAAAAAGACGACTTATGCTTGTAAACCCTCCAGTGTGGCTGAATTATAACAATTCTGCAAAGATGAGCGGTGATAGTATAAAAGTAATGAATATGATATCAGAAAATTACACCTAATGTATGTTTATTTTGGTGCTGCACTGGAAATCTTAAATAAAGGATTTTAAAATGTAATTAAATGATTCTTGTTTGAAATGAATTAAATGTTTTTAAATTAATTGATTTTTTAAAATATGTTGTTTTTTAAGGGTAAACAAAACCCAAACCTATACTTCCACTTTTGAATGGTGAAAGAAAAGCAAATTGTAGATTTTAGATTGGCCTACTCAAAATACTGACCTGAATCCAATTGAGATGCTGGAGGCATGACCTTAAAAAAGCGATTTATGCTCGAAAACCCTCCAATGTGACTGAATTACAACAATTCTGCAAAGATGAGCGGTGATAGTTTAAAAGTAATGAATATATTATCAGAAAATTACACTTAATGTATGTATATTTTGGTGCTACACTGGGGATTTCAAATAAAAAAGTATTTTAAAACGTAATTAAATGAGTCCAGCCTTAAATGGACGCCTGACAATAGTTTTCATTAAAATACTTTTCTGAACAAAAAAATAACGTCGTTTTAAATAATTTACAAAGAAAAGAAAACAATAAAATGTGATGCAGAGTTAGTATAGTTTAATCCGAATTATATTTTAGTGTTTTTTTTTCCTTGTAAATTATAAGAAAATATTTTTTTTCAATCAATCAAAAAAAAAAAAAAAAGCTGTTTTACACTCATATTGTTTCAGTGTCTAAAAGCCTCTTTTCGTGTGTGAGCCATGAAAATTCTCCAGCAGTTACACTTACATGACACTAAATGCGTTTTATTTGGTTTGGTGAGAGCTGGCGAAACATTAGACTATTTCCCTGTGTTTTGTGTCTGATTTATACAGTCAAGAGCCACACACACACACGCACACACACACACACACACACACACACACACACACACACACACACACACACACACACACACACACACACACACACACACACACACACACACACACACACACACACACACCTCTAAGCTTCACATATACTGGAGAAAATAAAACACTTCTGCTTGTAATTTAACAACACGTCGCAATGATTCAATAAGCACTGCAGTCCATTACAGTGGAAAAACACTCTTTAACACATTTATCAACGCCTTCGGCAGTCCGTGTTGTTTTTATAGAATTAGGAGTAGACTTATGAGCATTTTACAGGCTTCATTTGATAGATTTCCAGCTTAAATACACACAAAAGATTTTCCATTACATTTACAATGTGTTAAGAACACAAATGAAAAGAGGACGTTTCCTAGATTGTGCTTTTACATGTGTAATAATTGTTTTAAAAGGTTTAAGTGGTTTGGGTGCAAACCTTTCATCTCATAAGGCATATTTATTATGTCACTTTTTATCATTATGTATCATTATGTATGACTTTGGAAAGTGTCAAACTAGCACATATAACTATAAACATATCATAGATGTATAATTATAAACTGTAATATTATATAATAATAAATAAATAATAAACCTAAAAAGCATTATTATCAGAAAAAACTGTTAATATTACAATAATTATATACATATAATTATAAACAAACATGAATAAATATAATTCTAAATATATTATAAATGTATAATTATAAACTATAATATTATATAACAAGTAATATAAGATCTAACCGTCATAGATTACTGAAGAACATTCATTTTCGCTCAGACTACAATTTTGCCACTAAAAAAACTACGACTCCCTTCAGGCACCACATGCACACACCTGTTCCAGTTCTCCATTGATTACACGCACACACAACCGGAAGCTACTCAAAGTCTGATTACATGGACCATACAGCACACACACAGACGCACAGACACACACGCACACACACACACACACACACACACACACACACACACACACACACACACACACACACACACACACACACACACACACACACAGACTTTGCTGAGTCTTGTAGGTGCAAACCCTGCAACATTACGAATTGTTTCCTGGTTAGTCTCTCCATGTTTTGGTCCTTGCCTTGTTTTATTGTTTATCCTGCCTGCGGCCTGAATCAACCACTTGATCATTTGTTCCCGTTTACTTCTGTATTTGACCATTGCTTGTCAGACTACTCTACATAATTTGGATACTCTATTCATAGTCACTCGACTCCCTAGTGGTTACAATAATATCCTATAATATTTACATATAAATAAATATATATATTTTTTAAATATTACAAAAAATTAAAGCTTTTTTGGAAAGAGTCAACATAGCACATATAAACAAACATGTATAAAGATAATTATAAACATAAATGTATAATTATAAACTATAATACTATATAATAATATAATTGTCACAATCACCAGTGATCTAAATCTTATAGATCGCTAAAGAACATTCACTTTCACTCAGACTACAATTCTGCCACCATAAAAACTACACCTCCCTTCAGGCACCACATGTACACACCTGTTCCGGTTCTTCATTTATTACATGCACACACAGCAGGTGCACACTCTAGGTAGTCTGACTACATGGACCGCGCGCACGCACGCAGGCACGCAGGCACGCACGCACGCACGCAGGTACGCACGCACGCAGGTACGCACGCACGCACGCACGCACGCACGCACGCACGCACGCACACACACACACACACACACACACACACACACACACACACACACACACACACAGAGACTTTGCTGTGTCTTGTAGGTGCAAACCCTGTAACATTATGAATTGTTTCTTGTTAGTCTCTCCATGTTTTGGTCCTTGCCTTGATTTATTGTTTATCCTGCTTGCCGCCTGCTTGAACCGACCATTTGTTCCTGTTTTCTCCTGTTTTTGACAATTATATATATATATAGTTGAAGTCAAAACTATTAGCCCCCCTTTGAATATTGTTTTCCAAATGATGTTTAACAGAGCCAGGAAATTTTCACAGTATGTCTGATAATATTTGTTCTTCTGGAGAAAGTCTTATTTGTTTTATTTCGGTTAGAATAAAAAAAAGTAAAAAAAAAAAAGTTCAAAACCATTTTAAGGACAAAATAATTAGCCCCTTTAAAGGTGCAGTAGGTGATCTGCCAAAATGCTAACCGCTTAGAATATTATCTTTGGACGGTGGGAGGGACTGTGATTCAAAGCCACACCCCCTGAAATCGAGAGCTCGCAAGTGCACCGCGTCACACCAGCAGACAGACAACCCACTAGTTCATGTCATTCGCCAGTTAGTTAGTGTCAGCGCCGTGCAGGTATTACATTTATTACTTTGCCACACTTACATGCTTTTTCAGAGCGAATATTCAGAGTAGCGGTAAACAGTATAGGAAGGCTGTCATTGTTCAAAAATGACCCAATGTGAATATAAAAGCAACTTCAGCTCAATAAAGCAGGTTAGGTGGAATAGCGCTATTTACTGATGTTTTGTTGTTAAACTAAATATAAATCTACATTATCGATGCTGTAAAAGGACCTTATTAAACTGAAAATAATCACCTCAATCTTTCACCGGGAGATTTCAGTGGCTGAACAACACGTCTGTGCATATAAGCCATTCATAACACAACACAATATAACAGAACAGAACAGAACTGACCTTCTGCACCTTTAAGCTATTTTTCGATAGTCTACAGAACAAACCATCACTATACAATGACTTGCTTAATTACCCTAACCTGCCTAGTTAACCTAATTAGCCTAGTTAAGCCTTTAAATGTCACTTTAAGCTGAACACTAGTGTCTTAAAGAATATCTAGTCAAACACCTGTATTATTTACTGCCATCATGACAGAAAATAAATCAGTTATTAGAAATGAGTTATTAAAACTATTATGTGCAGGAATGTGTTGGAAAAGTCTGCTGTCCGTTAAACAGAAATTGGGGAAAAAATATACAAGGAGGCTAATACTTCTGACTTCATCTGTATAATAAAAAAATGAAATATTTTTAGAGAAAATTGTTAATAAATATTACAAAAAAGTAAATGCTTTTTTGGAAAGCACCAGAATAGCACATATAATTATAAACAAACATTTATAAATATAATTACAAACATATTATAAATATTTAATTATAACTATAAAATTAAATAATAACATAAAATACTATAATATTTATTGTGAATTCTATAATAAAACTGATAAATGCAAAATTTAAGAAAACTGTTAATAAATATTACAAAAAAATAAAGAAATCATTAAAAAAATACTTTCAGAAAATAGTTTATGTATGTTTTTATTTAAGTAAAAGATGTTTGAAGTCTATATAATAATTATATTTATTCATTCATTTTCCTTCAACATAGTCCCTTTATTTTATTAGGGGTCGCCACAGCAGAATGAACCGCCAACTATTCTGACAAATGTTTTACACAACCGCAGCCCATCAATTACCAGTTATATTAGATTTATCACTTGTCCCATTCTATGTAAAGACGTTTACACTCATGATTACACTCGATGATGGTTCAGTATTTAAAGAGCAGATCGTATGGCTTTTAGTTTGTTAATTAGCTGTAAGTGAGGTAATAAATACATTTCGAGAGGATCACATGCTTATGATTTACCACAGCCGATCTCGCATTAGCTAATCATGATCTTCCATTCATATGATTCCTAAGTTACTATAAATAACCAGTTTTCAGTCCACATTTATCTTCATATGGAAGAAACCCCCATTCCTCCCCATTTTCCTCCTTTACCATAGATCTAGCGGCACGGTGGCCCAGAGGTTAGCACTGTTAGCCCCACAGCAAGAACTCTGCCAGCCCTGGTCCCCGCCAGGTCGGTGGGTGTGTGTGTCTGTGAGGAGTTTGTATATTCTCCCCTTGTCTGCGTGGGCTTCTCGCCGGTTCCCCAGTTTCCTCCCACCATCCAAAGATATACATGATGCATAGCAGATTTAGTAAGTCAGGCACTTGTCTAGCTCCTTTCTTCTCAAGTGTTTCCCTTAGCTACTGCAGCCGGAGAGTTTTTGAGATCCACCTGAGCTCAAACTCTCCTCTCGCTCTGCGAATGGGAGGGAGCCCTAGGCTCAAGGATCCCTTGAGCTCAGGGCTCTCTCCTGGGACAGCATGCAAAACAAGCTTTTGATAGATCGTCAGCTTAGTGTGAACTCTTGAAATGAACAGTTCACACACAAATTTATATTTATTTAATTTATAAATCCCCAAGTAAAAAAAAAAAGGTTACAAACCTTTATGAGTTGCTTTCTTCTAGTGGAGGAAGATACTATGAATAAAGCAGAACATGTGTAACCATTGACTACAAGAAAAAACAAATACTATGGAATATTTTTAGAGAAAATTGTAAATAAATATTACAAAAAAGTCCAACAAAAATGACTAAAATGCTAATTAATACTTTCAGAAAATAAGTTTATGTATTTTTTAATAAAGTAGAAGATGTTTGAAGTCTAATAAATATTCAGTCATTCATTCATTTTCCTTCAGCTTAGTCCCTTTATTTAATCAAGGGTTGCCACAGCAGAATGAACCGCCAACTATTCTGGCAAATGTTTTACACCCTTCCAGCCGCAGCCCATCAATTATCAGATTTATCACTTGTCCCATTCTATGTAAAGACGTTTACACTCATGATTACACTCGATGATGGTTCAGTATTTAAAGAGCAGATCGTATGGCTTTTAGTTTGTTATTAATTAGCTTTAAATAGATGTTTCACGCGCAAATTTATATTCAATTTATGGATTCTCAAGGGTGACGCAGTGGCGCAGTAGGTAGTGCTGTCGCCTTACAGCAAGAGGGTCGCTGGTTCGAGCTCCGGCTGGGTCAGTTGTTGTTTCTGTGTGGAGTTTGCATGTTCTCTTCGCGTTGGCGGGGGTTTCCTCCGGGTGCTCCGGTTTCCACAGTCCAAAGACATACGGTACAGGTGAATTGGGTAGGCTAAATTGTCCATAGTGTATGAGTGTGAATGAGTGTGTATGGATGTTTCCCAGAGATGGGCTGTAGCTGGAAGGGCATCTGCTGTGTAAAACATATGCTGGATAAGTTGGCAGTTCATTCCGCTGTGGCAATCCCGGATTAATAAAGGGACTAAGGTGAAAAGAAAATGAATCCTCAAATAAAATAAAAAACAAAAAAAGGTTACAAACCTCTATGAGTTGCTTTCCCCTAGTATAGGAAGATACTATAAATAAAGCTGAACATGTGTAACCATTGACTACAAGGAAAAACAAATACTATGGAATATTTTCAGAGAAAATTGTTAATAAATATTACAAAAAAACCCCCCGACTAAAATGCTAATTAATACTTTCAGAAAATAAGTTTATGTATTTCTTAATCAAGTAAAAGATAATTGAAGTCTAATTAATATTCAGTCATTCATTAATTTTCCTTCAGCTTAGTCCCTTTATTTTATCGGTCACATAACTGAATATACCACCAACTATACGGGCAAATGTTTTACACAGCGGATGCCCTTCCAGCCGCAGCCCATCATTTAGTTCAGTGGTTCCCAACCTGGGGTCCGCGCCCCCCTAAGGGGGGCGCCAGAGTTCACAGGGGGGGCGCGGGAGAGGATAAGTATTGAGGTAGAAAAAGGCATAAAAATGCTCCACTATTATAAAGGGCTTTGCAATTAATCGAATATCCGATTTAGATTTCGGTTTCAAACGATTATAAAAAAGCATTAATCGAGATTAATGATTATTGCATCATATTTTGCCATGTTCCAGTTGTACACGCTCTTAAATGGCTCTTAAAAGCGCGAAAGAGCTTATGTGTGTGTGCAGCACGATCACGCAGTCAGAAGCATGCGGCCGGTCAGCATTCACTCTCATTCACACACTGAGACGAGCAGAGGAGCGCAGACATCTAAAGTCATCTTAACGTGAGCGATTTAATGGTCAAATAGATGTCAAAACGCGGTGTTAAGTGATTATTTATATTAATCCTCATTTGTGTAATAAACAAACGAGTTGAGGATCAAAAGACGTGAAAGAGAAACCATTAAAGAGACAGTGCGCTATAATCCTTCTGCCGGCTGTTTTTATCATTATTAAACAAACATAACAAGAAAACCCTCACTGCTCTTGACTGAAGGACTGCTGTAGCTAAAGTGTTTTTCTTACAGTGAAGATGCTTAAAACACAGTTTGTTTTATATTTTTATTCTATTGTATTTATTTCTCTTTCCTTTGCAGGGTGGAAAATAACTGTATGTATACAGTTGAAGTCAGAATTATTAGCCCTCTTGAATATTAGCAAACCTTTTCCTGCCCAATTTCTGTTTCATGGAAAGAATATTTTATTAACTTATTTCTGAACATAATAGTTTTGATATCTCATTTCTAATTACTGATTTCTTTTTGTCTTTGCTATAATGACAGCACACATAATATTTTACTAGACATTTTTCAAAATACAAGCATTCAGATTAAAGTGCAGTTCAAAGGCTTAATTAGAGTAATAAGGCAAGTCATTATAACAGTAGTTTATTCTGCAGACAATCAAAAATATATATTGCTTAAGGGGGCTAATAATATTGACCTTAAATTGGTTTCAAAATATTTAAACCTTTCTTTATTCTAGCTAAAATAAAACAAATAGAAGAAAAAATATTATAGGAAATACTGTTAAAATTCCTTGCTCTGTTAAACATAATTTGGGAAATATTTATTTAAAAAAAAAATCTCAGGAGCGCTAATAGTTTTGACTTTAACTGGCAATGGTTTTGAATAATCGTGATTACAATTATGACCAAAATAATCGTGATTATGATTTTTCCCAAAATCGAGCAGCCCTACTATTATATATGTATTTTTAAGTACCAAAAAAATAAATAAAAATCTAAACGCATGCTTAAAATTCCAACATAATAGTGAAAATAATTAAAATAAATAACTTTAAATAAATATTTAAATTTTGCTCATTCGCGCAATCTGCTTGCCAACGTGTCGTAAAGGCAAAATCAAAACAAAAATGGCAGACAAACGTAAATGCAGTGATTCTTCAGAGGCGAAGAAAAAGATTAGACAGTATGACAAAGCCTACCTAAATTTTGGTTTTATTGAAGGCCAAGACAAGTTAAAACTGATTAATTAATATTTTCTATACATATTACAATATATTAATATTACACAAACACACACATACATATATATATATATACACACACAGTACATATGTATGTGCGTGTGTATTTATATGGTGGGGGGGCTCCAATGTTTGTATATGTTCATGGGGGGGGCTCCGAAGAAAAAGGTTGGGAACCACTGATTTAGTTAATCAATTCCCCTATAGCGCATGTTTTTCCAGCCTGATCTCACGAGGAAATGTAAGTATTTTACGTTTTGTCAGTTTAGTGGCTAAAGCCGCCTTTCCACAGCACATGACATTTGGACACGACTGTTGGAATACGCCCCCTTGTGGCAGTTGCACAGTATTTTCAGTGTTGTCGTGCACCATGGGAGAGAAGCTGTTCTCGCAGTGTCCGAAATAAAGGAGTGCAAAAACAAGAGCCTTTATTCTCTGTGTTCATCATGGTTGAATGAATAAATACTAACTCATAGACGGCTAAAAATATTGGAGGGAATGTAAAGACAACATTAAATCTTTTTTTTAAAATTAGTATTACTTTATTACTTACATTTATGAACAGAAGTGTTTTTTTTTGTTAATATAGACTTTGTCCAATTAAAAAAATAGTCCAAAAAAAGACTATTTGTCATTTCGCGCGCACAGACCTGCTTGGACAACACTGGAATACATCACATCCGGTCGGCCTGTCGCATACGGTCTAGTTGCAGGTGTTCAAATATTTCTACGGATCCCCAGCTCAATTCGGATCTGAATTTTCAGCATACGGAGATGATCGGAACTCCATTAGAAATGAATGACTTCCGGTCTGTCGCTTGTCGTTTGTCATGTGCAGCGGAAAGGAGGCTTAATTCGTACGACTTCGTACGAGTTCAGTCACTCGAAAATGTAAGATTTTAAAAAGGAGGCGTGGCACCTAACCACACCCCTAACCCCAACCGTCATTGGATGAACAAATCGTACTAAATTGTATGAATTAGATCAGGGGTTTTCAAACTTTTTTAGCTGAGGGCCCCTTTGTGTAGGGCGAATTCTTTCGGGGACCCCCCAAAAATAAAAATGACGCCACCCCCTCAAATTAACAACTGTACTTAATTTTTTTTAAATTGTATTATTCAATACATTTATATTATTATATATTATTCAATAAATTTATATTATTCATTATCTGGATTAATTTTTGTAAGATGTTAGTTGAGTTGACATGGTTTTAGTGCTTCAATCTATTGATCAAATCTTGATGCGCAGTGTTCATTGTGGTCTTCTCTCACTGGATTATTCCATCAAGCTATATTTTGTGTTTGAGTCGTCACTTTACACAGTTTTTATGCCATTTTTATGCTTTTTTTCAGCCTATGCACAGCTAGACTCTTCTGTATTTACCCTTACAGCTGAGACTCTAAATGTATCTAAAGATTTAAAGCTTTAAAGAGTTTTGTCATTCATCAGCCTGGTAACAGTTAACTGTACTGTTGTAACCAGCAATACTACGATGGAGGCTGTAGTGGTTCAGTGTGTTTTGTTTATTTTTATTCCTTTTTTTTTTGTGCACATCATAATTTACTCAGGTCGACAATCCTGACTTACACTGATAAAAAATAATTTCCTAAATGCAATCTAGAATTGGGTATTCAAGTTCAAAGAGCCACTAGTTTTACTTTGCTTAATTTTAGAAGCTTTGCCGACTTTAAAATGTTCATACCAGTGTGTTCTATTAATAATAATACTGAACATTACATTTAAATTAGTTACACAAACAAATATGGGAAAAAGTGGAACAAAAATGCATTTATATTCAGAGTATTAAAATTTGATCAGGTATGTTGAGCTCCATTAAATACAGAGCACTAATACATTTTAATATTTAATATTTATTAGCCCTATAACATAACACAAACAGATACATTATAATTTTTAAAGGCTATAGTGGTTTTACTCAGTGTGTATACAATTTAGTTTTTTAATCATCCAGTTATGAACCAATGTGAGTAAGAGGTCCACTGCAGAGCTCATCCAGCTGTCATTAGTGTAACAGGAGTGAAACTGAGCACTCGCTGATGTGATGACAGCTCCATTCATTGTTATTGCAGTACTTTTTGCTTTACAATTTTAATATGTTTGTTTGCCATGCTGCAAAGTCTGATATTTGTACAATGCAAAGTGTAAAAGCCTGTCGCGCTGTGGACGAGGTGCAATGTTGTGCCGTGTCTTTAAAATGCTATTTGTTCCCTATGAGTGAAGCCTGCGCAGAGAGGCGCGCACTCCGCAGCACCCAGCTGATCGCTTACTTAGGAACGCAAGCCATAAACAGGGTAGTGCTTTCAGCCACCGATAATGTTCTTATTGATCATGTATTTTAACTGAAATATAGTCAGTCAAACCTGAGCATTCATTTAGTTGTTTAGCGTAAAAGAGGTAAGCGTAAGTGAAAGGTAAACGCCGTCAGGTGCAGCAGACAAGCGCCAAAAATCACAGTCAGGAAGCGCCTGGCCAGAAGCGCTTATTCAATAAAAGTCCCCGTCCACGGAGGCGGGCCGCTGCGCTTCTTTTCCTGTGTCACGAAAGTGTCAACTGTATTTAAATTACATAAGCATAAAGCTTCATTTTTGCAGTACTTTTGAGCTCAAATTATAATAAAAATATATTAACCTTCAGAATGATGCAGGACACAAAATTCATCCATGTGGGCTCATTGATCTAAAATTTCTTTGCGGCCCCCCTAGCGCAATCTGGCGGCCCCCCAGGGGGCCGCGGACCCCAGTTTGAAAACCCCTGAATTAGATTGTACGAATTAATATGAATTAGTTACTAAATCAAAAAGTTACGAATTGCGTGAGGTTGGTTTGGATTGTGGGAGAAACCAGAGCACCCGGAGGAAACCCACGCCAACATGGGAAGAACATGCAAACTCTACACAGAAACACCAACTGACCCAGCTGGGACTCGAACCAGTGACATTCTTGCTGTAAGGCCACAGTGCTAACCACTGATCCACCGTGTTGACTACCTTTGTTCATTTGAGTTCATTAAACTTAAACCATTTGCCACAATCGGTTTCCTGTAACCATTTGAGCAGCTATACAGTTGTTTGGACTTAATTCGTTTAAGATCGAATGAAACAAGACAAAAACTCAAAGTGAGGATTGCATGTTTTGCAGTGCCTCATCACACATCAACATCCTCCCTCATAAATGACTGAAAGAGTTTGTTCCTCTGTAAACGTCTCCTGCATTTAAGTATTTTCAGCTTGTTTCACGCTCCTGAAAGCCGATCCGGCACACGGGAGCTGTCGCCACATTTCAGAAAACTCTGCGATTATGGAGCGATTTTCTAACATGCTCGCAGTTTCCAGGCAACTTGGCTTTACTTTTCCACAAACCAACAGCGTTCGCCAGCCAGCTGGGAGCGGGTGAGGAAAAGAGAGAGCAAGAGGCATCTAAAGTTAAATTTAAAGATGTGTTTCTTTTGGACGCCCGTCCGCGCAGCCATAAACCAAAGGGAGACGTTTTCATACTCCACATTTTTCATGGTTTTTCTCTCTGCGTTTCCTCCCTTCCTCTCGCTCCACCTTGGCTCTGGTTTCGTACTGGCTGGAGACCACAGGCGACGGGCATCATCGCCTCGTGAAAAACCCCATGGCGAGGAAAAAAAAAACCTCCACCCACCCTCTCAGGACAGGGCTCGGTTGTCCTTGGCAGGCTCTTGGATTTTGGGGGGCTGATCCTTCGAGACTTTCCCCACTTGGGCTCGCACTACTGAAGAACGCTTTCAACACCCGCGTGATGTTAAAGTAATGTGTTGTGCACACACTTAAGTCCAATCACAGACTGTTATTGCTGCTAATGTAAAAACTCCCGAGACCCAACCATTCTCCAATAAATGGGCCATTTTCAGTTCTCTGCCAACCCTGTGGCACGCTCCGCTTGTAGTTTGTTATTAATTAGCGGTAAAGGGATAGTTCACGCACAAATTTACATTTGAAGAGTTCAGATGCAAAACCCTCTAAATCCATCAGCAGGGTTTAACCAATGACTGTAAAAAATATGAACGACGCGACAGCCCCTTTTCCCATTGAACGCCTTGAGGGCAAAACGCCTGCTTGACGGGCACAAACTGTCGCAAAAGACTGCTGAAATTGGAGCCAGACATGCGCAGAAGGACTGTCTGATGGAGCCAGAGGAGGAGCCGCGAAAATGAGCAGAGTCGAGCTTCCAACCAAACGCTTTATGTAAAATCAACCACGCCCCCCGAACTTCTCAGCATGCGTTTGCTGTCATATCAACACAAATGGATGTAATAACGTTAACAAATATGAGGGTTTTATATATTCAATCGCGTCAGCTCCGGGCCGCAGCGCATAACCTACTCGCGGCGTCGCGGGCTGATTCCGGCTCGCTCGGCCGCCGCATCTGGCTCGATTGACTCGGGCTGGAATCAGGCAGTGAGTCCAGGCATCCGGAGTAGGTCCAGCAGAGGTAGTCAGTCTGAGCTCTGAGGGGTAAGTCTCCGGCAGGCGAGAATCTAGCCGGAACTGGCCCGAGTGTATTTTGCTATCTGGGTGGTTAGGCGTGTATCAGCAAACTAATAAAGCCCCAAAAAAGCCCTGAACTTAGCGAATAAACAGTGTTCCACCAGGATCATGTATGTCAGAAACTATAGTTTACTGATAAACTCATTTTGTCATGGTAAAATAACACAGAAATCGAATAATAACACTTCAGTCTCCTGCCGAAGCTCAGACGCGCTGCTTTGAGAAACTGTCAATCACAGCTGTCAATCACTATGACACGCCAAGCAATAAATTACTGCTAAAAACAAACTGTTTACAAAAATGAAGATCTGCACCTATTTCAGCACAATAACCAGTGCCTTAATCCACCAGAACCATCTTTCAGGACATTTTATTGCAAGTGTATTAATTTTTTATTTGGGCTCAAGTCTCCTTCATTAACACGGAGGAGGCGGGCTTTATGACTTGTACTGCAGCCAGCCCCCAGGGGGCGATCTAACGGCCGAGACCTTCACTCAAACGTTGGCTCGCGGCACACTTGGGTTTAAAGCTAAGGATTTTTTCGAATGGCACGATTGGACGAGTGGTTCAGATATTTACTTGCCCTGCCAAAATTTTCACTGGCCCCATAAAAGAAATAAAAAAGTTAGCCACATATATTAAATAATGTGTCACGAAATAATTTCAAGCAGTTCATTCCACTGTGGCGACCCCAGATTAATAAAGGGACAAAACCGAAAAGAAAATGAATGAATGAAAATAATGCCAGTAATTGTAGAATTTAAATATTTGAAAAATGTTAAAATATTTAGCAGTAAAATATAGCAGGATGGAAAACGTCCAGGTATTTTATTGCAAAACAAAAGGTGGCTGACTTAAAAGTGACGGCAAACTAAGCAAAACATGACCCTAATTTTTTTTGTCATGCTGTACCCATTTAAATGTTTCCACAAAGTTAAAAACAGACATTTCTTTTAGCCTCATAATTTGATGTCGCGGTCATGTTGCCGTCTATTAAAATTTAGTGACAAGGCAGCACTGCCCCGATCGGGCCAGTAACGATTCTGTCTACTGTCCCGAGCATCTCTCACACTGGCCCCGGGCAATCCTTATTGTTGCGCCCTGTTCAGACATCTTTTCTAGAGCATTTTCTATCAGGCTCCAATAATTATGTTTAGAGGTTTTATTTTATATGTTATTAGCTGGTAAATAAAATAACTTTTTTCATAAATGTCACTTTAGACAATTCTTTGGTTTTTAACAGGCTGGATTTTCTCTTGCATCAAAAGAAGCTAAATCCACGTCTGCTTTTTATGCAAAACCCTCTAAATCCACCTTTCGGGACAAGACAGAGTAATCAGCTGAAGATCACTAAAGATGCAATTAGACATATATTAACACATTACACAAATCACTTAAAATACATAAATCTGTCAAGTTAGTGGCGGTTCATTCCACTGTGATCTGAAGGAAAAAAAGAGAAAAAGCAGAAGGAAAATGAATGAATGAAATCTGCAAAGTAAGTTTATAAATCAATAACATTAAAACTGACATTAATTAAATCTGAACAATCGGTTGTCATTTCCGATATTTAGGGTTTAGATTTATTGTAAGTAATGTACACAAGCTTGTTAGATTCAAATAATTTAGTGGAAAAACATTGTGAAACCTCAAAATCTGTGCTCATTATTATAAATATTAATATAAAAAGCTTATCAGACATATAGGTGTTATGTTGTAATATAAATAATGTATAGCTTTAGACATTACATTTTTTTTACATCTTTTTAAAAATAGCTTACATTAGCAAATTAAACAAGGTCATTCTTGTGTTATTCCACTGTGGCAACCTCAGATTAATAAAGGAAATAAGCAGAAAAGAAAATGAATGAATTAATGAATGAATATATATATATATATATATATATATATATATATATATATATATATATATATATATATATATATATATATATATATATATACTGTATATATTTCACATTTATTATATATTTATATATATAAAATAAATGTGAAATATATACAGTTGAAGGCAGAATTATTAGCCCCCCCTTTAATTTTTTCCCAAATTTGTGCATAACGGAGAGCAGATTGTTTTTTTATTTCTAATCATAATAGTTTTAATAACTCATTTCTAATAACTGATTTATTTTATCTTTGCCATGATGACAGTAAATATTAGACTAGATATTCTTCAAGACACTTCTATACAGCTTAAAGTGACATTTAAAGGCTTCGGTAAATTAGGGTAACTAGGCAGGTTAGGGTAATTAGCAAGTTATTGTATAACAATGGTTTGTTCTGTAGATTATCGGAAAAAAATATAGCTTAAAGGGGCTAATAATATTGACCTTTAAAATAGTTTTTTAAATTTTTTATTTTTATTCTAGCTGAAAAAAAAAACAAATCAGACTTTCTCCAGAAGAAAAAATATTATCAGACATACACATAAAAATAAAACAATATTTCACATTTATTTATTTACACATTTATTTTAATAACTGTTTCTTTTTCAACAATGTCAAATTTACCATTTAATTTTAATATCAAAAATGCTTCTAAATCATTACATTCACACATTCACATTTGTTTCTTTCTGGTCTTTCCTGCTGTCAATGGAGCGGTCTGGTGGAACGACAAAGAAAGCTGATCCTGATTGGCTCACAGAAATAACCTAATAGAGCTGAGTTAGAGTTCAACTTTGTAGATAAAACCTTTTTTGTGTTTTTAAATAAAGTATTTAAATGTAAACAACTTATTAAAAAAAACATCAAATAATGTAAATAAGTTGTCATTTAATAAGAATAATATGTGAATATCTCAATTTTGACAAAAATGTCAGATAGACCCCTATAATTCTAAGGTGACGACTTGAACACACTCTCCATCAGGCTTGCAGTTTTCAGCACCGCCCACACTCATCACTGATAGTGACACTGATCTGCACTTGCCTTTGACAGCAAAAGCCGCTATAGACAACCAATCAGAAGCGCAAATCGAATCAAATGTTTGCACTGTAGCAGCGTGTTGATACGCCGGCTTTATGAAGAGACTGTTTTATTCCGCTTCTGATTTTAAAAGATGGAGTTTGATGAACTGGATGAGGCTGTCCGACTGTCAGTGAATGGCAAATGAAAACATGACTTACCTCAAAACTCTGAGGATTTTACGAAAATGAAAACACACTGTACAGTCAGAAGTGTAGCATGCATTCATAACGTGTCTTTGCGCAGCAACACTACTTCGAATGAGTCTGATTTACTATATTAAACGGTAACTGCGCTTCACGAAAGAGAAAAAAGTAAGGATGCCACTCTTTTATTCCACGTGGATGCTATGAGGATAAACAAGAGACCAAGACCTTAAGTATGGTGAGAATGAATGAATGACGGCTTCTAAAAGTGTCCCTTTTTGCTGGCCTAATCCATTTTAGACCAAGTTGAAATGTATTTCTGTTATAGATATTTTATGTATGATATTTCTGTTTGAAAATAAATAAACCAAATCAAATGTATACTCCTGTATACTCCATAATAACAAATATTATGGACATCAATAGTTACCGGTTTTCAACATTCTTTAAAATATCTTCTTTAGCGTTTAATGACAAAGTAAGAAAAATAAATACTATGAAAGTCAATGGTTACAGGTTTTCAACATTCTTTAAAATATCTTCTTTAGTGTTTGTTTTTCTTACTTTGTCATTAAACTCTAAGGATGTCAAAGTTTACTGGTTTTCAACATTCTTCAAAATATGTTCTTTGGCATTGAATGACAAAGCAGAAAAAAAATATATATTATGGACGTCAATGGGTACCGGTTTTCAACATTCTTCAAAATATCATCTTTAGCGTTTAATGACAATGAAGGAAAAACAAATACTATGGAAGTCAATGGTTACTATTTTTCAACATTCTTCAAAAAATGTTCTTTAGTATTTGATAAAAAAAGGAAAAAAACAAATACCACGGAAGTCAATGGTTACCGATTTTCAACATTCTTCAAAATATCTTCTTTAGCGTTTAACGACAATGAAGGAAAAACAAATACTATGGAAGTCAATGTTTACAGGCTTTCAACATTTTTTAAAATACCTTCTTTAGTATTTGATAATAAATAGGAAAAAACAAATACCATGGAAGTCAATGGTTACAGGTTTTCAACATTCTACAGAATGTCTTCTTTAGTGTTTAATGACAAAGTCAGAAAAACAATTACTGTGGACATCAATGGTTACCAGTTTCCAACATCTTTTAAATGACAATATCTTATTTCTGTTCAACAGAAGACAGACTCTCAAAAGTAAAGGGTGAGTAAATGATGACAGAATTTTGATGTTTGGATGAACCGTCTCTTTAAGCGTTCATCTGTCGAAGATTTATCACGCATCCCGTTTGGTCTATTTAAAGACGTTTAGGCTGGTTATTATTATAAGTTCAGCCGGCCTGCAATGATATATAAAAAATGCAAAGACTGAAAAGCAAATTACTGTCATCAAAGGTGGAACAAAGAGGATATTTAGCTCCGCTTCTGTAATGGTGACGCCCGCGGCTTCTGAATTTATGAGGCCTTTCCAGTTAATGGTTTCAGCCCTGCAGTTCATGAATGGCAAATCCTTGAACAAACGTATGAAAGTCAGTCGCGCAACTCGAGGACGGTTCAGTATTTAAAGAGCAGATGAGTTTCTGAAGCCGCCCTTTAAACTTTGAGTGTTTATTTTGCTACACAGAAAAAAAAAATCTGCTAATGAATTTATGTCTGTATTTTGTGTGTTTTTTGTTTATTTACGCTTGTGAATTGCATTATGGGATGTTCATTTCTGCTCTGTTGACTTTCGGTGTTGAAAATTCACCTCTACAGTTTAACAGAGTGACTTTTACAGACATTTTAGGAGTTTGAAATAATATAATAGATAATAAATAATATTTAGAGAAATGAACTCACCGGCCACTTTATTAGGTACACCTGTCCAACTGCTCATTAACACTAATTTTCTAACCAGCCAATCACATGGCAGCAACTCAATGCATTAAGGCATGTAGACATGGTCAAGATGATCTGCTGCAGTTCAAAGCGAGCATCAGAATGGGGAAGAAAGGGGATTTAAGTGACTTTGAACGTGGCATGGTTGTTGCTGCCAGACGGGCTGTGTAAAAATCGTGTGATAAACGCATTTCAAGAGTTCACACTTAGCTGCTGATTGATTATAAAGCTTGTTTGGCATGCTGTCCCTGGAGAGAGCCCTGAGCTCATAAGATCCTCGAGCCCAGGGCTCTCTCCCATTTGCAAGGCACGAGGGAAGTTTGAGCTCAGGTAGATCTCGAGAACTGCCCTGCTGTAGTAGCTAGTGAACAGATTCAACAGACAGTGATTGCTCTTAAGAGATGACTACTTACTAGGAGCATGTCTATATAGTGCTGATTTGGATTAGTCAATTAACTTAAGTTGCATGTTTTTTGGAGGGTGGAAGGAACCTGGGGAACCTGTGTGAAACCCACGTGAGCACGGGGAGAACATGTAAACTCCGCACAGAACCGTCAGCTGGCTTGGTAAGGACTAGAACCAGTGATGTTTTTGCTGTGAGGCAACAGTGCTAACCACTGGGCCACCGTGCCACCTATCTAGGAAAGGAGGAGGAGTAGGAGTGGAAGGGGGGATTCTTCAAAACGAAGATGGCTGTGATATGGAGCTCAGGGTATTTATAGTGGCTTAGGAATCGTCTGATTAGTGAATCATTAATTGATTAATGCGGGACCAGCTGTGATCATTCATAAGCATGTGATCCTCTCCAAATGAGTTTATAAATAAACTTCACAAAGCGATTGAGATCCCATCTGAACCCTTTAACTGCCACACCAAGAAAAAAGCAATAGAAAAAGGTTGATTGCATTTCTTAACTCCTAACATCGCTACTTAACACAATCAATGCATTTCTTTTTCAACACATCCCATAATTTCTAAAATATCAGCCTCTACCAAATGATTGAGATGTCGGGTTATGGTAGAAGTACCAGAATTAATAAATATACTATGAAAATCAGAAAATATGAAGTGTAAGACCAATTTAATTAAAAACAAAATCAAAATAAAACATTTTTGAACAATAAATCAGAGCCATGAGAAATTAAATATTTCAGATTCTCATTTAACACGGTGATATACACATTTTTTTTGTTTGTTTTTTTTACAATAAAATCAAAATCAAGTGAATTAGTGCAACATGATTTTGTTTGGTTGATTTCTTTTGTAAACCAGCAATGCTGTGCAGTGTGAATTATTATTAAATACAGTCATTCAAACAATATAAAGCACTGAAAAACATTTCAGCATCATCTTTTAGTGCAAAAGCACGAGTGCTTCCAGAAGATGGAACTCCTGTTTATTGTGGTTATCAATCAATCAATCACACTTCAAAAAACCCAAAGTGTGTGTGTGTGTGTTTGTGTATGTGTGTGTTTGTGTTTGAATATGTGTGTGTGTGTGTGTGTGTGTGAGTGTGAGTAAATAATGAGTGTAAGAAAGACAGTGTGAAACAGTGTGATTGCCACAGTCATATCACCCTGCAGCCCAAGAAAGGGTTACTCACTGAGGCCCCGTTTACACTAGTGCGTTTTAGATTTAAAACGGCGTTGTAGAATGAAAACGATCCGCGTCCACACTCGCGTTTTACCCAGCGTTTCTGAACAGCTCTCCGTCCACACCAAAACGCTGAAAACGCACATCACGTGACGACACACACACTCTCGGGCAAGCGCTCCAGCATTTCTACCCAGATGAGAGCTCTGCTTGTCGGACTTCTCATCAAGCATCTCCCGCTGGATCTAATCTCACTATATTTGCTAAACGTGATATTTCATTCATGTTGTTGTCTTTATCTAACGACATATTCCCTGACTTTGGTCATTGGAATCTATTAAGTTACTTGTTCACGGGTAAAATGTTTTGGTTAAGCGCAAAGATAAGTTAATGATTAATCCAGGTACATTGACTGATCGCTTGCCTTTATTTCCAACAATGTATAAACTTATTGTATGTTATACTTTTATAATTATCGATTATTAAAACTGATATTCAGCAAAAGAGAGGGTGCGTTTCGTATTTTCACTGAAATTGAAAGGAGACAGTTGTTATAGGCTCCGTTTTGTTATAAATATCCACACAGTGAAGATGACGCTCATGCAGCACGACGTCTCAACATTTCTGCTGTCTGTTAAGTTGCTAATATTAAAAAGAAAATAGGCAGTTCCTTAAATCATGTTTACATTTTATTGTTGAGAAAGTGAAACAACGTAGCCAAGGTGATGTGAATGAAGTTTTAAAGTACACTGTTCCCTTTGAAGATTTACCCGTGTCCTCGGTATGTTTTCCATATCAAACTGAGAAGGGGGAGACTGCAGCCTTGATCAAACTTGCGAAGTCTGAACTTACAAGAAGAGGATGCGAGACTGAACTGTGTGTGGGCTACTTAATATTGAGGAAAAGCCCCAATCAGAGAGGCGAACGTTTGCAGCCCCGCCTCCGTTTTCAGATGTCTCCGTCTTTCCCCATCCACACTGAGACGGAGCAGCAGCGTTTCAAAATGAAAACGGCCTCTCCAGCGTTTTCAAAAAGCTCCGTTTTCGGTGCTCGAGAACTCCGGCGTAGTGTGGACGGATGGCGTAACCGTAGCAAAACTTATGCGTTTTCAAACTAAAACGCACTAGTGTAAACGGGGCCTAAAGCTAAGCAGGGCTGAGCCTGGTCAGTACCTGGATGGGAGACCACTAGGGATCACCGGGTTGCTGTTGGAAGTGGTGTTAGTGAGGCCAGCAGGGGGCGCTCAACCTGTGGTCTGTGTGAGTCCTAATGCCCCAGTAAAAGTGAAGGGGACACTACACTGTCAGTGGGCGCCGTCTTTCGCATGAGACGTTAAACGGAGATCCCGACTCTCTGTGCTCTTAAAAATCCCATGGCATTTCTCGTGAAAGAGCAGGGGTGTAACCCTGGTGTCCTGGCCAAAAGTCCCAATCGGCCCTTATGATCATGGCCTCCCAATCATCCCCATTCCACCGAATCACTGTCTCTTCACTCCACCAATAGCTGGTGTGTGGTGAAGCACTGGCGCTGTGGTCCTGTGGCAGCCGTCGCATCATCCAAGTGATTGCTGCACACTGGTGGTGGTGTGGAGAGACTCCCCTCATGATTGTGAAGCGCTTTGGGTGTACGGCCATACACAATAAATGCGCTATATAAATACACATTACATTACATTGTATCTGTGTGTGCATGTGTGTGTGTGTGTTTGTGTGTGAGACAGCGAGAAAGAGTGTGTATGAGTATAGTTGAGTGTGTAAAAGAGTGTATGTATGTGTTTGTGTGTGCCCATGAATGTGTATAACAATGTCGGTATTACACAGATATTACGAGGAGATGGTGAATTATGTGAACATTATGTATGACATTCAATCATGCTAAATGTTTTTTATTTATTTTTTTTTTCAGAAAGTAAAACTACACAATTTCCTGTAGAAATAGGGTTTGGGGTCAGAGCAATCGAAAATACAGTTTGTACAGTATAAAAACAATTGTAACCTATGTAATGTCACCTAAATTCACACCATGTGAACCATCGAGTTTGCGTTAACCGCACACAGAGCTTCAAGCTTGGCAAAGTTGCTTGAGTCTATGTTCTGTGACTCACGCCATTTGAATCACATCCAAATTAGTAAGCTTAAATCTGAAGTAAACCGAACACCACTCTACTTCACAAAAAAAAGTACTTTATAAAATGAAAACACGCATTATTTTACACAACTACGAGCACACGTGAACACATTTGTAATAATTATTTTACCAATGATGCAGCACGGGGAGAATCCTGAGTTTGCAGTAACTGAAATGCCAACACAACAGCACCGGTCTGCAGAAGTGCTTCTCTACCGCATATCTGATCCACAAGCGCAGAGCGCCACTTTCTCAGCGCTAAACTGGTAGACTGGTAGACACCGGTGTGATCATAGGCTCCAGGGAACAGCCAATGCTGGTCACATTAGTGCTATTGTACATGTCAAAAGGTTTAAAGTTGTCGGTGCCAGTGGTGTAGTGGTTAGTGTCGACATATGCACTCTAGTGCTCACGGCGACCAGAGTTCAATTCCCGCCTCATGGTCCCAATCCTTCCCCTCTCTCTGCTCCCCATGCTTTCCTCTCAATACTCTGTACCAGGGGTGTCAAACTCAATTCCTGGAGGGCCGAAGCCCTGCACAGTTTAGTTCCAACCCTGCTCCAACACACTTACCTGTAGGTTTCAAACAAGCCTGAAGGACTCAATTAGTTTGATCAGGTGTGTTTAATTAGGGTTGGAACTAAACTGTGCAGAGCTGCGGCCCTTTTGGAACTGAGTTTGACACCTGTGCTCTATACTGTCCCATACAATAAAGGTGAAAACGCCTAAAACATTATTAAAAAAGTTAAAAGTTTGTAGTTTTCTTTTATCATTCAGCGATTCGGCCGCATACTACTAGAAGGAAGCCCATGTACTACTAGTGGTACGCGCACCACAGTTCGAGAACCATATATAACACAAAGAGATGCTCATCAAGACATGCATGAAAGCTCATGGGTTTTGTTGTTTTTGTGCAGATCATCCTCCTTGTTTCTGTGCGTGTGCTGGTAAATTAGCGATGAGGATGTGAAAACACAGATAGACCTTATTTAGGGAAGGGGTTAAAGCACACAAGACTAAAATAAAATCTCATCTGATCTTCTGATATCTGAAGAAGACACATTTAATTGTACAAATAAAATAAAAGATTTGATTATAATTCTAATGATCCTGTCAGACATGCTAAAATGTATTCATTTAAAATATAGTTGTTTATGTGTATATGTTTTATTTAAGGGTAGACTTTGCTATAAATCATAGTTAGTAAACCTTTAAAGATGTAAATCAATCAATAAAAAAACAGTCCACAATGTCTTTAGATTAATGAGTGATAAACTATGTGACTTTTTGGTTAATTCTAGCACATTTACAGCCATGATTATTAATGTGCATTGCCCCTGTAAATAAGTTTACTTGTAAACGTATCAGGTATTCAGTGCTATTTCTGATTTATTGATCAAAAATGTATCAAATTAGGTGACATTGAGCATTATACTGATAATCATTATTAGTATTTTAATGGGTGTTCAGCTCATTGTTATAGAGCTGCGCTGGATTATACCTAAATGCAAAGTTTATTTCAGGAAATCAGTGGAATTTTGATGCATTACTTATGATACTTCACACATTCACGTATGTGAAGAAATCCTGAACAGAGACTGGCAATATCTATAGACGTTAGAATAGATTGTGGCCGTGTTGACATGTTGAAGCAACGGAATGAAAGCAGACCGTGCTTTCTATTATAATTAGGGATGCTCTGATCAGGATTTTTGCCGCCGATACCAAGTGCTGTTTTTCTTGTCATGTCTTGAATGTTATAAAAATCTTTATAAACGTAAAAATAAATTATAAAAATAACAAAAAAATAATAATTTGCTTACAAATCTTCAACAATATTAATGACATGACGTATAGTTCTGGAAATTTCCTCTTTCTCTGTTTATCCATCTGATTTTACTGTCGCTTTCTTTTGACTGCCCCCCCTGTCGTTTGAAAAATATCACAACGGCGAATGTGTCAAATAAAAAAGCATCCTTCATTTTATGAGGTGCCTGCGCAGTCCACAACACGACGCCAGGCAAAAGTAAAAATCAGCCTACACATGGGACAATTGTCTGACTTCAATACAGTCATCCTCAGTCAACAGCAGACACCAACTGATTCAGTTCAAGGTCATACATTGTCTACACTACACTAAAGCCAAGCTCCATAAAATCTTTCCTACGGTCTCACCAATGTGCGATAGATGCAAGATAGCAGAGGACACGTTTGCTCATGCCTTTTGGCTCTGTAACAGATTCCGGACCAACATATTTGACTGGTACTCCAAGGCTTTTAGTACACTTTTTCTGCCAGATGTCGCTATCTTTGGATTTTCACAAAACACATCTTCTCTCCCTCAAACAGTGCAAGCGTCTTTAATGCAAGGCATGGTGGTTGCTAAAAAGACTATTGCTTAACAATTGGAAATCACCGTTACCCCCCTCATTCCAGAACTGGATTTCTGATATGATGTCTGTTATTCAGATAGAGAGACTCAGATTTGTTACGTACTAGCTCCACGAGAAAATTTTGGCTACTTGGGGTCAATTTCTTGATTTATTTGACAAATCTACATCTCAAGAGCAGTCCAGTGACCCCTCTGAGGTTTAAGCTATACACCCTCACTAGTTTTGATTGTATGTTTTGTGACTATGATGTGTGTGTGTTTTTTCTTTGTGTTTATTTTGTCTCTTTTCTTTGTTGTTTTCTTTTATATTGTCTTTTGTTTGTCTAAATTTCGAGCCAATGTTAAAATGTTCGAGCCAATTCGTTTAAGGCTGATTTTTACTTTTTTTATTACTTTATTTTAAGCACATATATATATACACACACACACACACACATATATATATATATATATATATATATATATATATATATATATATGTGTGTGTGTGTGTGTGTGTGTGTGTGTGTGTGTGTGTGTATGTATGTATATATATATATATATATATATATATATATATATATATATATATATATATAATTATTATTTTTTTTTCTTTGTTGTTTTCTTTATATTCTCTTTTGTTTGTCTAAATTTCGAGCCAAGTTTAAAATGTTCGAGCCAATTCGTTTAAGGCTGATTTTTACTTTTTTTTTATTACTTTATTTTAAGCACATATATATATATATATATATATATATATATATATATATATATATATATATATATATATATATGCTCAAAATAAAGTAATAAAAAAAAAATAAATAAAAATAAATAAATAAATAAATAAATAAATCAGCCTTAAACGAATCAACGGTTTTATTCACGTCACCTCATATTTCAGTTTCTCATCAAATCTTCTGACCAATCAAACGCTCTCTAGTGTCTGACATGCCCCGCCCACTTCTCAATTGAGCTCTCTCACACTGGCAGAGCTGTGATAAAACAACACTATTGGCTGTTTTTTTTTTTTAAAGGGGAGGAGCTACACTCAGTTCCACCCTCTCCATGTTCTGATTGAGATCACATCAAACACTGAATGCACATTTCGAAGCACTTTACAGGACCTTAAAACATCTGCACACATATTATGGTATTTCTATGCTTTAGAAGAGTCAAAAACGTCCTTAAACTCCGGTCAGAAATAAAAGGAGCTTATTAAAAAGCTAAACTAAAAACTAAGCCATCAGTGTCTATTCAGCTAGAGGGAGCAGAAAAGAAAACACGCAGCCTATCCGAGATATGACTTGTTTAGAAAAGACAGAGCTTAAAATCGGCGTAATGGAGCTGTAGTGTTGAAGGACCACCCGGAGCTTCCCACTGTCTTTAATAGGGCCATTTGTCAAGAGCGAAATGATAATGAGCTCATTATCTGACCTGAGTAGAGAGATGTGTGTGTTTGTGTTTGATCGCTCAGCTTGTTTAAGACAAACACGACACTAACCCAGTTTGTCTTGTTTGTGCTCCAAAGCAAACACTGCAGATTAGAGGGAGAGAAATGAGATAAAGGAGGTAAAAGGGAGCACAGAAAGAAAGAAAAATGAGCAGTGCTGGAGAGAGCACTGAAAAAAGATCAATCAAGTACCATTACTTGCTGAAAAAATGTAGTACAAGTAGAGTAAAAGGTACTGTTCAGAAATATAGGAAATTAAAAGTTTTATTTAATGTTTCCCCATTTATTTAAGCTTTTGAATGGCATCATTCACTAAGATTGACTGGGATGACTTTGTAGTGGCATGAAATATAAATGTATTTCATGTAATTCATTCTACACTACCTGACAAAAGTCTTGTCGCCCATGCAAGTTTTAGAAACAACAAATAATAACTTGACTTCTAGTTGATCATTTGATGTTAGAAGTGTCTTATATGAAAGGTAAAGGCCTCTAGATTTTGCTTATTTGAGCACAATAAAATCTGATCATGCCTTGATTGTGAATGATTTCATTAGGACAGTGCGGTCTGACTCTGCTCAGACTAAAGTGTCATCACTGAACAGAAATAATGTCCAGTATAGAATATAAAGTCCTGCTGCAGTGGAGACAGAATGAATATTGTGTCTGACTCCATCATGAGCTTGGAGGACTGCATCCATACATCTCTGACATGACTCAAATCACTGATTATTAAAGTCATCTGGAATGAAGAAGAAAGCGTTCAGCAGGATCCCAGAGTTCATCAAGACTCTTTGTGTTCATCTTTAACACCTCCTCCTTCGTCTTACCCCAGACATGCTCAATAATGTTGATGTCTGGTGACTGGGCTGGCCAATCCTGGAGCACTCTTTGCTTTCAGGAGCTTTGATGTGGAGGCTGAAGTATGAGCAGGAGCGCTATCCTGCTGGAGAATTGTCCCTCTCCTGTGGTTTGTAATGTAATGGGCAGCACAAATGTCTTGATATCTCAGGCTGTTGATGTTGATCATCTACTCTGCAGATCTCTCGCACACCCCCATACTGAATGCAACCCCAAACCATGATGTCTCCTTCACCAAACTTGACTGATTTCTATGAGAATCTTGGGTCCATGCTGGTTCCAGTAGGTCTTCTGCAGTATTTGTGATGATTGGGATGCAGATCAACATATGATTCATAGGAAAAATCCACCTTCTGACACTTTTCCAAATCATCAGTCACATTATTATTTGTTGCTCTTCCAACTGGGATGGAAGACAAGACTTTTGTCCGGTAGTGTAAGCATATGATAAACAAACTACAGTCATAAATAAACACAATGGAGCAAATATTAAAGTGAAATAAACAGTGATTTTTGGTTTTCCATGGAGAGACGCACAGTATTCAAGTACAAAAAGCCAATAATAAAATGTAAAACAACACTGTTCATAATTCAATAAAAATGCATTTTAATTAAAATACTTTATGCTCTAATAAAATGCTTTAACCTCTCTTAAATGCTCAAACAGCCACAGGCCTTAAAGGGTCATGACACCCTCCACTTTCGGTTCAGGTCTACATCAGAATTTTTTCAAAAGATGCATCATGATGGGGGTGGAGCTCCGTGAGCAAATGGCAGGAGTGGGCGTGGCCAGCAGGGGAGAAGGAGGGGAGTGAACAACTGTAGTCAGTCGGCTCACAAAATGAGACGCAAACTGTGAGGAGACGCATGAGTTTATAGTTTACAAAGTTAAAATTCAAAGATATAAACAGTGATTTAATGCCCTGCTACATTAGTTATTCGTAATTTCATATACACAACCACAATTTATATCATTATAAAGATAATGGTGTTCATATAAACACTATAAATGAGGACTTCCCGCTCAATCCCCGGGTCTGAATGCAGACTCAGTGCAGCAGGTCTCTTGCCCTGTCTGTTTTAACCATTAGCCCTGCTGGTAATCTGGAGGATTTAGGTGAACACAGCAGCACGGCGATGTGTCTAAATGTGAACAAACTCCTGATAAAAGACAACATCCGCCATTCTCCAATTCTCGTACTGCTCTCCTGACAAAAATGCTTGCTGGACACAAACAGCTTTGCTGTATCGGCCCTGACAGCATCGCGGGGAAAAACATGCAACAAACCCTGTGGATCATGGAAACAAACACATGTGACCCTTCATGAACAGCTAAATACTGTGTGCTGTGGGTCCATGTCTCACAGTTTGGCACTGGCAGGTCTGTCTTGCCTTCGGAAACCACGCGCAGTCATGAATAATTAAGAAGCCGGCTCTTCTCATAGGATAAGAAAACTCTGCTATGAATAATAATGAGAAACTGACGCGTCATCTTTGCACTTTCAGTTTTGCTCTACGTCGCCGATTTTGATCTGCCACAAAAATCATTTTAAACCCAAAAGCTGAAATGAGCTGACAAAAGCTCAAAACTACCCAGTTTCCCCACAATTAAAGCTGACAGGTGCTAACATTGTCTTAACTGATGCTCAACACACACACATCTGTTAACATCAACACAAAAAAAGTACTCGAGGTCAAACTGATTATTAATATTATGGTCAAACTCTGCAGCGTCTCCACAAATCTCCTGTGTTTTGACTTGTGGATTCTGGTCAACTATAATCCCAACTCAGCATTGCATATCCTGCGATCTGACTATTGTGGATGAACACATTGCGATATCCATGCTGAAACCATAGATTATGGAGGCCTAGTAGTGATTGCATGTTAAACCAAAATAGCGCAGGAAAAGTTAAGATACAGCACTAAAAATGCACTCAAGTACACATTTTGTAAAACAGAATTTCGGAAGAAAAGCTACCCTGTTTCAGTAAGCGGAGCACTGTTAATGTGTGACTCACTGTGAATGCAGCTGTCGCTTTAGCGCAGCTCTGTTGTGTGAATAAACACGTCTGATTCACTGTTAATTACTCCACATTAAAGAGGAACCGCAAACATCATGTTATAAAAGTGTCAGTATCGGCCACAACAGAGCGTCCAGGGTCAGAGGTCACACAAACTGCAGAGTCTGCACGTCTGAATCACAAATATCAATTCAGTTTTTAAGAAATACAGCCGGTGTGTGTGTGTGTGTGTGTGTGTGTGTGTGTGTGTGTGTGTGTGTGTTTCCAGCAAAGCTCAGTTTCAGGAAGCAGTGCGTCATCACGTGGCTATGCAAATACGCAATATGCATTTCAGGAATTTGTTCTGGTTAGCTTAACTAGAAGCACTCAAATAAAGTACACAACACAAGTTACAATTAATGAATCAATATAAATGTGAAATTTTGTGTTGTTTTAACAAAGAGATGAATATTAGACATGGTAGTTTTAATAACTCACTTATTTTCTCTTTGCCGTGAGAGTAGTATATTATATTTTCTTACTTATCTTCCTAGTATTCAAGCTTAAAGTGACATCTGCATATTCATTTGCTGCTGCTTACTAGGTCTGTACAATTATTCAAAATTCACTTTTGATTTTGGCCTCCCCGTGTTGGTGTGGGTGTCCTCCGGGTGCTCCGGTTTCCCTCACAATCCAAACACATGCACTATAGAGGAATTGATTAACTAAATTGGCTGCGGTGTATGAGTGTGTGTGTGTGAATGTGTGTGTATGGGTGTTTCCCAGTACTGGGTTGGTTCTGGAAGGGCATCCGCCATGTACAGGGTTTCTGCAGGTTTCACCGAGTTAAATATAAGGCTTTTTAAGATATTTTAACCAGTTAAACTCTGCTGCTATTTTGGGATTTACACCTGGATTTTGCCTACCCAAATTTAAAAGCTTCCCAAATCCACATGCAGAGGTGTAAATGCAAAAATTTGGTATCATTTTTAAAGAAAAAAATTTTAAAGAATTTTCATAAAACACTATTGAAAGTGTTTAAAATATATGTATATGTTGTCTGTGTTATAATAAACACCTAAAAAAAGAGGCGCTTTGTATTTTTCATTTATAAACTCAGATTTGAAAGTGTGCCTTTTAGGTTGTGTGTGGTCGAGCGTGCTGTAATTAATGTTGGTGGTTTCTGCACATGTCTGTAATCATAGGAAATAAGAGAAATGTCTCCACCATAAACTATGCAAAAGTTATTGTATTCCAACTGATGAGAGGTGCTGTACAAGCCACAGGGAGCGATCATTGTTTTCATATTTCACTATTCTTTTGTTTGATCAAACATAATTCACTGTGTTTGGACCACGTCAGACATATAAAAGGATTACTTACAGTATGCACATCACCTCAAAAACAGAGGAGAATGGCCCTGAAGCGCACAGCATAAGGTGAGAGATGACAGCTGTCTGGGGCTGCTTATTGATCGTAAATGTATTGTTTTCACTTCTGCACCATGGAAACACGGCGACTCATTCGACAACTGTTTGACATGTGAACATAATTCAGTAAAAAGAACGCTAGAGCTGTATGAGCACCGGCAAGAGCTTTCATTTGAGCTATAACTTGTACATGTGTCATTTATGAACCATATGAAAAAAAGACAATGTTCAATACCCAGCTCGGGTATCCAAAATACTGTGTATTAAAGTGTAAATAACTTTTGTACAGTACAATAAAAACCAAAGTGATGCACATGTGCATAAAATATAGATTCTACACTTTCAAACGGAACTACTTACGGGGGTCTGGTGCAATGCTAGCCCTTTAAATCTTAAAGCGAAATTCAATGATGTCACAGACCTGTTACCAGGTTCGCAGAGTATAATTGGTTAAGGAGCATTATGAATGAAATTTTAGACCCATAAAGGGTAAATGCTAAGAAATTTTTTAAAAGGCCCAGATGGAAAAGATTTTATTTGCCCTATCATTTTCTTTTTATAATTGAATACATTTAATAATACATAATAATTTAATAATAAAATCTTAACATTATTTTAGATGTTATTTTTTAGCAAAATATTGTAAATATTGTGTGAAATCAAGCTCTACTTGTATCCATTCACTTTTCTTCCAACATGAATAAAAAAAAATAAATAAACAAATGTTTTAAAAGTTTTAAAAACTATAACAAACTAAATGTATGTACAACAATCTGTCCAGGTCAGTAAATGCATGGAGCACTTTTAAACAAATGTTATTGTGAGGTAAATAATTTATGAAAAATAGAGTTAATTTAAATTAAATATTGAATAAAATTATATAAAAGGTTTAAAGATTTTTTTATTGAGATGGTTGTTGGTAATTGTATGAGTTTTAGCAATACATGAACAAAGAAAGATTAAGATCTGTTTTAAAAAGATTTAAGACAATATTTCAATATTACTGACAATATTTCAGTAAATTTAAGACTTTTTAAGGCCTAAAATTTAGATTTTGAGAATTAACACATTTAAGACTCCGCAGAAACCCTGTATGTAAAACATATGCTGGAATAGTTGGCGGTTCATTCCGCTGTAGCGACCTCTGATAAATAAAGGGACTAAGCTGAAAAGAATGAATAATTGTGGAAAAAAGGCGATAATAGATAATATTAAAATCAGATACATCTCTTTTTTCTCATTATTTTTCTTTTACTTTATTTTGATTATTTATTATGTTTTTGATGTTATGTCATTTTTTCTGGATGTTGTGTAAATTATGTTTGGTCTTCTTGTGTTGTTATTATGTGATTGTGATTAATTGTGGGACCCCCTTAAAAAATGAGATGGTACATCTCAAGGGGTTTATCCCACTGAATAAATATCAAATATTTTAAAGCAGGGGTGGGCAAACTCAGTCCTGGAGGGCCGGTGTCCTGCACAGTTTAGCTCCAACCCTAATCAGACACACCTGAACATGCTAGCAGTGTCTTCAAGATCACTATAAATCTACAAGCAGGTGTGTTTGATTAGTATTGGAGCTAAACTGGGAGAACATGCAAACTCCACACAGAACGGCCAGCTGACCCAGCCGGGACTTAAGTGACTCAGCCAGACAGTTTTGCTCATATTGAATTAAAGCTGCAAAGCTATATTTTTAGGTCTTGTTTAGGTGCTTTCCATAGCAGAACCTGTTGCAAAACTCAGGTTTTCACATCCCTCAATCATACAATAATCCTACTGATAATTCACAGTATGCAGGAGTTCATATGGACAGGCTTCTTACTCCTTTTCCTAGGCCACATTTAACCCTTGTGTACTGTTCAGATTGACTCCCCCTTCATTATGTTCATTTTTTTTCTTACAGTCTTTTTATTTCAGTTTATTTTTATTTACAGTCTTTTTAAATGCGTTTCACTGTAGGTGTTTACCCTGGCAAAGCATTGATACAGTCATTATGATATTATGGGAAGCTGCTAATGTTCTTCAAAAATAAACTCCCGAACATCTCTTGCTGAAATAAACACAGTCATGCACACTGTCTTCTAAGAATAGCATTCAGTATGCAAGCAATTCATTCTGCACATAGTGACCGAGGCAGACATAACATCCCAGTGGATAAAATCCGTTTAATAGAGTCGTCCAGCAGTGCCGGAGATTCCCAAATAAAGCATGTGAACTGTGACTCCAGAAGAAGAAGAAGAGTGTGTGTTTGTAAACCGACTGTACATGAGACGCCATTAATCCTGAACGCTAATAACTGTCAGCGGCGCTCACGTCTGGCCTGTGTGCGTTACAGCCTGTCAAATGAGGAATTTGTGAAGAGATGTGAAACCGAGGAACTTTCTAAAAATCGCTCACCTTCTTTTCCTTGCGTTTGGATGACAGTTTCTGTGGTGAAAGTCGAGCAGAAACCAATACACAGCTGACTTGTGCTGTACTGCTGCTGCTGGATACTTCAACAGAATGAAATGGAAATATTCTGAAAATGTGAAAAAAATAGTGTAAAAAAGTGTTGAAAGTATTGAAAATCCTTATTAAAAGATAAAAGTTTGCTCTTTCTACTTAGAAAAGCGTTTGTCTTGTTTCCAAAGATCTAAAGATTCTTCAATCAAGAGACATAGACAAGTAAAAAATGGTTTCCTTTACAGAAATAGCAACTCAAAATGAAGTCTTTTTTCCCTTAAAGTCCGAAAAAGGGAATGAATTTGTGTTAAACAAAACATTTGCTTATTAATAGGGATGTAACAATATTGTTAATACCGTCATACCGCAATAGTAATTTTTTTCAATATTACCGTAGGCGCATGACTCAATAAAACTATATTTCTGAGAAAAGTTTGCTTAGGTGAATTAAACCAACGGGAGGTAGCGGGAACTACAATTCCCATCAGCCTAGGCGTGGACATCATCCTTTGCGGTCTGTTGTCACTACAGATCCAGTAATGCAGAAATGGAGTGTGCTGCTTGTAACATTTGAGAAAGAGAGACAGAGCGAGAGCGAGAGAGAGAGAGAGAGAGAGAGAGAGAGAGTGAGAGGGAGAGAGAGAGAGAGAGAGAAATGGAGTAGGCTACTTTCATTCTCTCGATCTCAGTGAAATAGGGGCTATTGTTGTATATGTCAGTGAAAGACTGATCCAGCAAACACACACAGTGAAATTGTGCACAGTTTATGAGTTTTAAGTAGTTAAAGCGCTGTAAATACTTGCGATCGCCTCCCTCGCGACAGAGCGCATATGAGGTAAATGACGTCAGTAATAACCGGTTATGATTATTACTGAACCGATATCGAATTGTCCGCGTCTGCATCGCAGTGCACCGAAGAAACGATTAATTTTGACACCCTTAATATATATATATATATATATATATATATATATATATATATATATATATATATATATATATATATATTATATATATATATATATATATATATGTATATATGTATATATATATATATATATATATATGTATATATGTATATATATATATATATATATATATATATATATATATATATATATATATATATATATATATATATATATATATATATATATATATATTTTTTTTTTTTTTTTTATGTCACTTTAGACAATTCTTTGTTTTTTAACAAGGTAGTTTTTTTTTTTTTTTTTTTTGCATTAAAACCAGCTAAATCCACGTCTGCATTTTATGCAAAAACCTTTAAATCACCGATCGGGACAAGACAGTGTAATCAGCTAAAAAAACACTAAAGATGCAATTAGAGATTATTTTACCAAACATAAAACACGATACACAAACCACCTAAAATTAAAAATACATCTGTCAAGTAAGTGACGGTTCATTCCGCTGTGGTAACCCCTGATAAAGCAGGGACTAAGCAGAAGGAAAATGAATGAATGAAATCTGTCAAGTGCATTAATCAATAGCATTAAAACTGACATTACTTAAATCTGTTGTCATTTCGGATATTTGGGATTAAAAATGTGAATCACGATTTTTTTTTTGCTTAAACTCAAGATCACAATTCTTTCTCACGATTGTGTAAATGTAAAATAAAGGTTAATCTGATTAGCCTCTTATCATTACACATGGTAAAACAACAATAATATTAGGCCTATGTGTAGGTCTACTGTTGCTTAAAATGCTCAATTTTGTATTTTGATGGACTTGAACAGACTTTCAATACGTCCTGTTTGTTAATTCACAGTAAAATGATGACATCAGTATGTAACTTCATAATTATAAATTTGTTTTTTTATGTCTAAGACATGTGCTTGGCATCTGTCAACATTATATTTCCATTGTATATAGGCTAGGGTTGTTATACTGACACAGTAAACATTTATTTTCATGCACAACACTGTGTTCGCTATGAAAAAAAAAAAAAATCAAATGCTTGTAATCATAACTCTAAAATGCGATATGATCATTTAAATGATGTGCGCACAGGTTTCACCTTCACTTCAGAGTGCGGCTCATGGCTGCTGTTACTGTGAGAAAAACACATGCATGCAAATCAAACCTCCCGCACGGCCCTCAAACAATCACTCTGTGCAACAAACTGAAAGTTATTTACAACTTCATTACCTGATATTCACAGCATATGCAGGTTGTGCTTACTAAAGTAGGCGTCATTTGCGTGCGCACACGCGTCCTCGCCAGTAAACAAACGTCAATCAAGTGAAATCATGTGCAACTTCACGACCGTGAATACATCATTACATGAAGACAGAAATTACATTTTGGGAGAATTACACCTTATAAATACAGCATGTGACACTTTTAACGCCATTTGAAGGTGTCAATGTTGCTGTGAAGACTTGTGGGGCTGCCTTTTCTTCTCTCCTGACCTTGAAAATATAATTGGCTGAATCCTAGAAAAAGCTGAATTAGGATCGTGTGTAGGGTCGAATCGAGATCGTGATCTTTTTTCGATTAATCGTGGAGCCCTAATTGCGATTTGGATTTAATGCAAGTAGAACAATGTAAACTAGAACCTAAAGTTTATTGATAAACTTTGATGTTGGCTTGAGAAAGCCAACGTGACTGCGCTAGGACTAGGAATGGCAATTGGCAGAAAGCACGGTGGCGGTTGCTAAGTGGTTGCTAGGCAGTTGCTAAAACAATTATGGCATTGTTAGGTGGTTGCTATGCAATGCTCGAGTACATGTTTGATCAAATGCTAATACTTTGTAGGCATTTCTAGCATATGTTATTGCATTTAGATAATCATTCATAGCATGTAGCTAATCGTTATTAGCACTTGGCTTCCATTGTCATTGTTACCATGCATAGTACACAGGAAGTCCCATTTGCTAGCATGAGTCAAACAAACCAATGCCCAGGTCCCTACGATGTTCTGATGCAGAGATATTGCTATTTTTAAATGGTTGCTAGGTTATACTGTTTTATTGCTATGGGGACATTTGACAGGTTAGTGATGATACATCAAAGCTTCTTGGCAATATGAGTGATCTTAATCAACCCCGATGTTTTTATGACAGTCTTTATGAGTGTCAAAAACTGGACTTGAACATTATGTATTCCTGGTGTTGGGTTGCGGCTGGAAGGGCATTCGCTGTGTAAAACATGCTGGATAAGTTGGGGGTTCATTCCGTTGTGGCGACCCCTGATTAATAAAGGGACTAAGGGAATGAACATTATGTAAAAATGGCTTGCCATTTTTTTTTGAAAATACAATGCTTAAGTGTGAAAGTGATACATGCAAAAATGGCTTGCCATATCAGTAAAAATATGGAGTTTAAGTCAAAAATGGCTTGCCATATCAGTAAAAATATGGAGTTTAAGTCAAAAATGGCTTGCCTTATTTTGAGAAAAATAATGCTTAAAAATTATTTATTGGAAAACTAAAAGTCTGATAAACCTTAAAGATACAGCAACAAAATCTACCGCGTCTAAATACAGCTTTTGGCCAAATTTGGGACTTGTATAATTTTTTTATATGGCCGAATTATAAAAATTTTATATTTAACATTTTTTATTAAAAAAATAATAAGTCTTACAGGCATGAGGAGATATAGCAACAATCTTGAATGTAGAAGGCACATTTTGACCACATTTGGGCCTTGTGGCATGAACGGCCTAGGAGGAGATACGTTTGTTTTCAAGGACAGAGTAGTATAACAGTATGTTGGCTTTCTCAAGCCAACATAACAAGCTTGTTGGGTTCAAATAATGCAGAAACATCAATATCTGTGCATTGTCCATTACTAAAAAAATAAAACAATAGAAATAATGCATAGTTTTACACATTCTATTTATCTTTTAAAAAATAGCTCACATTAGCAGATAAAACACAAGGTAGGCCTCCTACTGCGCAAAAAAAAAGGATGTCTCTCAGAAGCTGTCATTAATTCATCCTCATAGGAAGTGAGGAAACCCACGAAAACGCAGCGAGAACATGCAAACTCCACACATAAACGGCAAATGACCCAGCTGAGGCTCGAACCGGCGACCTTCTTGCTGTGAGGCGACAGCACTACCTACTGCGCCACCCATGAGTAACATCATAATATTTAAACTTCAGTTTTGTCGAATTGCATGTCGATGCACATCGGCGTGCATGTAAACAACTGGAATCAGGAGCACCTGTGAGGCGTGTGGGAATGGCTTTTTGGCTTTCGTTTGTTTTCACCAGCGCCGTTTCGGTTGCACATAAAGAAAAACTATCTTGCGTGTGCAAAAGATGCAAATGTGAATAGCCCCTAACATCTTTATTCTGGGACAACGACTCAATACATTTGCATTTAGTAAATCTTATCTCAAAGCTGTTATTGGGGCACTTTTTTTTTGCACTGTCTTGCCATGCCGTCCCCAACAATTGTTTTTATGTTTGGGCGATAAATATTGCATCAGCAAAAAGGATTGCGCTCATGTCCATGTGTTGTGCCATAAGTCTATATATTGTTTTTTTTGTGACAGGCCTGGTAATAAAGACCCAGCTATTGTGTTTTCTGACTTGGTAAACACTAATAATTGTGCATCATCACGTCGCTCCTCAATCTCCAGGACCTGAAGGAGAGCAGGTGTGTGTTTTCAACGCCAGTGATCCATCACAGCAGCACCTTCACAAGAGTCTGATGGTTACAAACAAGCGTGTTATTAAAGGGTGTGTGAAGCTCTGCTGAAACGCAGATAAAGTGGGATTCCAGACATGAAGGGAGTCATGTTTATATATGTGTGTGTGTGTCTGTCTAACGGGTCAGATGGGGTTCAGAGACGCACCAATCCTCCTCCGAGCTGTTAAGTGTACAGAATTGAGCCTCAATCTTTGGCCTGTCCAAATAAATAAGCCGAAGTGGCACTCGAGACGCCGCAGTGCATGATGGTTTCCGCTCGGGGTTTCCTGCAGTCGGATTTGCTGGCGGCGTGGGTGGGTTTTCCTCAGTGTGGCGGGTCGAGACCTGAGGTTGTAATGATTATCTGATGGATGTTACGCGTCTGAGCTCTAACATGTGTCGGAGGACTGAGATAGAGAGAGATAAAGCAGAGGCGAGTGAAGGACTGATGTTTATTTGACAGCAAACTGTTTGTTTTGATTCACCTTTTAAATTTGGCGTCTTGTAGGGATTGAATGTGCGGCTCGGGGTCAAGGTTTTGATGGGAAAATAATGCAGGAAAAAAGCCTTATTATAGAAAACTGATAGCTAGGACCAGACGGAATCTGCGGATGTTTTTTTTGCTTTTTCTGCTGAGAATTTTGGTAAAAATCTGCGGATTTCTGCGGAATTTTTTTTAGAGTATCCAGCGAAGTGTCATAACTAAAACCTTAATATATGAAATAAAAAGTAATAAATTACTGAATAAAAACTGAATCAATTTAGTTTTACACATTTACTCAAGTAAATAAACAGAATTAATAATGGGCTAAAAATCTGCAGAATTCTGCGGAAAATCTGTGAAAAATCTGCGGAATTCTGCGCGCGCAGATTCCGTGTGGGCCTACTGATAGCTAAAAAAGCTCTTATTTTTGTGTCTTGTTTCTAGTCCAAATATCTACAAATTGTTGCATTGTTGCAATATGCAAATATCTACAAATTGTTACATTGTTGCAATATGCAAATATCTACAAATTGTTACATTGTTGCAATATGCAAATATCTACAAATTTTTACATTGTTGCAATATGCAAATATCTACAAATTATTACATTGTTGCAATATGCAAAGATCTACAAATTGTTGCAATATGCAAATATCTACAAAATTGTTACATTGTTGCAATATGCAAATATCTACAAATTGTTACATTGTTGCAATATGCAAATATCTACAAATTGTTGCAACATGCAAATATCTACAAATTGTTGCAATATGCAAATATCTACAAAATTGTTACATTATGCAAATATCTACAAAATTGTTACATTGTTGCATTATGCAAATATCTACAAATTGTTGCAATATGCAAATATCTATAAATTGTTACATTGTTGCAATATGCAAATATCTACAAATTGTTACATTGTTGCAATATGCAAATATCTACAAATTGTTGCAATATGCAAATATCTACAAAATTGTTACATTGTTGCAATATGCAAATACCTACAAATTGTTACATTGTTGCAATATGCAAATATCTACAAATTGTTGCAATATGCAAATATCTACAAATTGTTGCATTGTTGCAATATGCAAATATCTACAAATTGTTGCAATATGCAAATATCTACAAAATTGTTACATTGTTGCAATATGCAAATACCTACAAATTGTTACATTGTTGCAATATGCAAATATCTACAAATTGTTGCAATATGCAAATATCTACAAATTGTTACATTGTTGCAATATGCAAATATCTACAAATTGTTGCAATATGCAAATATCTACAAATTGTTGCAATATGCAAATATCTACAAATTGTTACATTGTTGCAATATGCAAATATCTACAAATTGTTGCAACATGCAAATATCTACAAATTGTTGCAATATGCAAATATCTACAAAATTGTTACATTATGCAAATATCTACAAAATTGTTACATTGTTGCATTATGCAAATATCTACAAATTGTTGCAATATGCAAATATCTATAAATTGTTACATTGTTGCAATATGCAAATATCTACAAATTGTTACATTGTTGCAATATGCAAATATCTACAAATTGTTACATTGTTGCAATATGCAAATATCTACAAATTGTTGCAATATGCAAATATCTACAAATTGTTGCAATATGCAAATATCTACAAAATTGTTACATTGTTGCAATATGCAAATACCTACAAATTGTTACATTGTTGCAATATGCAAATATCTACAAATTGTTGCAATATGCAAATATCTACAAATTGTTGCATTGTTGCAATATGCAAATATCTACAAATTGTTGCAATATGCAAATATCTACAAAATTGTTACATTGTTGCAATATGCAAATACCTACAAATTGTTACATTGTTGCAATATGCAAATATCTACAAATTGTTGCAATATGCAAATATCTACAAATTGTTACACTGTTGCAATATGCAAATATCTACAAATTGTTACATTGTTGCAATATGCAAATATCTACAAATTGTTACATTGTTGCAATATGCAAATATCTACAAATTGTTGCAATATGCAAATATCTACAAATTGTTACACTGTTGCAATATGCAAATATCTACAAATTGTTACATTGTTGCAATATGCAAATATCTACAAATTGTTGCAATATGCAAATATCTATAAATTGTTACATTGTTGCATTATGCAAATATCTACAAATTGTTGCAATATGCAAATATCTATAAATTGTTACATTGTTGCAATATGCAAATATCTACAAATTGTTACATTGTTGCAATATGCAAATATCTACAAATTGTTGCAATATGCAAATATCTACAAAATTGTTACATTGTTGCAATATGCAAATACCTACAAATTGTTACATTGTTGCAATATGCAAATATCTACAAATTGTTGCAATATGCAAATATCTACAAATTGTTGCATTGTTGCAATATGCAAATATCTACAAATTGTTGCAATATGCAAATATCTACAAAATTGTTACATTGTTGCAATATGCAAATACCTACAAATTGTTACATTGTTGCAATATGCAAATATCTACAAATTGTTGCAATATGCAAATATCTACAAATTGTTACATTGTTGCAATATGCAAATATCTACAAATTGTTGCAATATGCAAATATCTACAAATTGTTGCAATATGCAAATATCTACAAATTGTTACATTGTTGCAATATGCAAATATCTACAAATTGTTGCAACATGCAAATATCTACAAATTGTTGCAATATGCAAATATCTACAAAATTGTTACATTATGCAAATATCTACAAAATTGTTACATTGTTGCATTATGCAAATATCTACAAATTGTTGCAATATGCAAATATCTATAAATTGTTACATTGTTGCAATATGCAAATATCTACAAATTGTTACATTGTTGCAATATGCAAATATCTACAAATTGTTACATTGTTGCAATATGCAAATATCTACAAATTGTTGCAATATGCAAATATCTACAAAATTGTTACATTGTTGCAATATGCAAATACCTACAAATTGTTACATTGTTGCAATATGCAAATATCTACAAATTGTTGCAATATGCAAATATCTACAAATTGTTGCATTGTTGCAATATGCAAATATCTACAAATTGTTGCAATATGCAAATATCTACAAAATTGTTACATTGTTGCAATATGCAAATACCTACAAATTGTTACATTGTTGCAATATGCAAATATCTACAAATTGTTGCAATATGCAAATATCTACAAATTGTTACACTGTTGCAATATGCAAATATCTACAAATTGTTACATTGTTGCAATATGCAAATATCTACAAATTGTTACATTGTTGCAATATGCAAATATCTACAAATTGTTGCAATATGCAAATATCTACAAATTGTTACACTGTTGCAATATGCAAATATCTACAAATTGTTACATTGTTGCAATATGCAAATATGCACAAATTGAAGCATTTTCTTGACAAGCAAAACATACTGTCTTGTTTTCGGAAATAATATACCAAAATTAAGTAAGTTTTTCCTTAAAACAAGCCAAATAATCTGCCAATGGGGTAAGCAAAATAATCTAGTTTTTCCTTTTGACACAATATTGACAATCCATAAGCCATCCTTTGCTTAAGTAGAAGTACAGATACTCATGTTTAAAACGACTCTGATATAATTTGAAGTACAGTACTGACTACACTTTTGTACTCAAGTAAAAGTACAGCCTCGAATGTACTCAAGTAAAAGGTACCCATTACTACTACCTGTTTTAGTTTCACGCTGCTACTAGACCTCACATCGTATCCATACACAATACAAAATAACTTACGTTTCTGATTTTGATGTAAAAATCGCAGCATCACACTCTACAATACCGCAAAACAACATTGCACACAAATCTGTGTGAATGATCTGAAATCTGATCATGAGAATGAATGAAATCTGTCAAGTGCATTAATCAATAGCATTAAAACTGACATTACTTAAATCTGTTGTCAATTCGGATATTTGGGATTTGGATTTAATTTAAGTAGAACAATGTAAACAAGCTTGTGGATTCAAATAATGCAGAAACATCAATATCTCTGTGCATTGTCCATTACTAAAAATTAAAACAATAGAAATAATGCATAGTTTTACACATTATATTTATCTTTTAAAAATTAGCTCACATTAGCAGATAAAACACAAGGTAGGCCTCCTACTGCGCAAAAAAAAAAAAAAAAAAAGTATTAATCCTCAGTAGGATCATTATCCTGACACAAAATCACAGCACTCAGCAGATAGTTTTGCTGCTTTTAGATCAAGAACAAAAACTGCCATTAATTTCTATCCCCCCCCCCCCCCACCCACACACACACACAAAATTGAAGCCTACATTTTCACAAATAATAAACGTCTTCAATTAACACTTAATTTTGTCCAACATTTTGTCTTTTGCTAATAAATACTTCATATATTTTACTATTTTGGGCATTAGGCTAAAGCTGCTTCATTCAATTGTTACGTTGTTGCAATATGCAAATATCTACAAATTGTTACATTGTTGCAATATGCAAATATCTACAAATTGTTGCAATATGCAAATATCTACAAATTGTTGCATTGTTGCAATATGCAAATATCTACAAATTGTTGCATTGTTGCAATATGCAAATATCTACAAATTGTTACATTGTTCAATTCTTCAATTAACACTTAATTTTGTCCAACATTTTGTCTTTTGCTAATAAATACTTCATATATTTTACTATTTTGGGCATTAGGCTAAAGCTGCTTCATTCACTTCAAAACTAAAATCAAAATACTCCATGTTTTCAGTGTTTCTTTGTTTTTTGCAGAGTATATTTTCTTTCATGAATACAGTCATTAATGCTGTTAATACGTTTATTCTATGCAAAAAAAAAAAAAAACACCAAACAAATGAAAACAAAAGCCGGCAGCTAGCTCTCTACAACTCTCGCATGGTTGACCACCGAAGCTAAGCAGGGCTGCGCCCGGTCAGTGCCTGGATAGGAGACAACATGGGAAAGCTAAGTTGCTGCCGGAAGTGGTGTTAGTGAGGCCAGCAGGGGGCGCCCAACCTGCAGTCTGTGTGGGTCCTAATGCCCCAGTGTAATGATGGAGACTCTATTCTGCTCAGTGAGCACAGTCTTTCGGATGAGACGTTAAACCGAGGTCCTGAAAAGGTCCTGTGGTCGGTAAAAATCCCAGCATGTCAATTCAATTTAATTCAATTCAGCTTTATTTGTATAGCGCTTTTACAATGTAGATTGTGTCAAAGCAGCTTCACATAAATGGTCATAGTAACTGTAACAGTGTGGTTCAGGTTTTAGTGTTTAAGTTCAGTTCAGTTTAGCTCAGTTCAGTGTGATTTAATCATTACTGAGAGTCCAAACACTGAAGAGCAAATTCATCGATGCGTAGCTCTACCAATCCTGAACCATGCGAGGCAGTGGCGTGAGCGGAGAGGGAAAAAAAACTTCACCTGATGGGAGTGAAGAAAAAAAACCTTGAGAGAACCAGACTCAGTTGGGCACGACCATTTTAATTTCTCCGCTGGCCAAAGTCTTGTGCAGAACTTCATTCGTCGTGGTTTAGGCTGGAAGATGGCCTCAGCGAAGACTCGTCTGTCCCTGGAGCGTCGCTGGAATCAGACTCAAGTTCTCCACTCCCCACGACAATCAGCGCAGCAGCATCTCAGGATATGGCCTGGTCCCGGATATGGAATCCTTGGGATCATCTCGTCGCTGGTCTTGGATCCAATCAGTGACTCCGCATAATCTGAGGACCTCGGGATGAGTATCTCCAGGTGAAAATAGAGAATAAAGAGAATAATTAGCGTAGCTGCTGTTCATAGTGTATATAAGCAAGATGTAGAAGCCAGTGTGGAACCCGCTAGGTGATGCATTGAGTGTATGCTTTACTAAACAGATAGGTCTTTAATCTAGTTTTGAACTGGGAGAGTGTGTCTGAGCCTCGGACATTACCAGGAAGGCTATTCCAGAGTGTAGGAGCTATGAAAGAGAAGGCTCGACCTCCTTTACTTGATTTTGCTATTCTAGGTACTACCAGAAGCCCTGAATTTTGAGATCTTAAAGAGCGAGTTGGTTTGTAGCGAGACAGAAGGTTGGTTAGATAAACAGGAGCTAGATTATTTAGAGCTTTATAGGTGAGAAGTAATATTTTAAATTCAATACGAAACTTAACTTGTCCTTCGAAAAAGAGTAGGGGTTTAACCTCAGCATCCTGGCCAAATCTGCCCACTGGCCTCTGTCCATCATGGCCTCCTAACTCTCCCTATATCATATCATAATTGGCTTCATCACTCTGTCTCCTCTCCACCAATCAGCTGGTGTGTGGTGTGCAGTCTGGAGCAATATGGCTGCCGTCCCGTCACCCAGGTGGATGCTGCACACTGGTGGTGGATGAGCAGATTCCCCCTCATTGTGTAAAGCGCTTTGAGTGCCCAGAAAAGCGCGATATAAATGTAAGGAATTATTATTAATATTATTATTATTAAAAGTAATGAGCCTGGTTTAAAAATGTGAGTAGGAAGTATAGATATTTACAGTACAGAAGGAGTAAAATTTAAAAGTTGGTAGTAAACTAAATAGTTTAGTAAAGCACTGATACCAGAAAAAACTGCTGAAGTACAGTAATGAACTATTTGATTACTTCCAGTTTCTGCAGCCTACGGATCCTTAGGCTTAACGTCTGATTCTACACTACCTGACAGTAGTCTTGTTGCCTATCCAAGTTTTAGGAACAACAAATAAGTTGTCTTTTAGTTAATCATTTGGTGTCAGAAGTGGCTTATATGAAAGGCAAAGGCCTCCAGATTATTTATTTGGGCACAATAAAATCTGATCATGCCTTGATTATTAATGATTTGATTAGGACAGTGCGGTCTGACTCTGCTCAGACTAAAGTCTCATCACTGAACAGAAATAATGTCCAGTATAGAATATAAAGTCCTGCTGCAGTGGAGACAGAATGAATATTGTGTCTGACTCCATCATGAGCTTGGAGGACTGCATCCATACATCTCTGACATGACTCAAATCACTGATTAATAAAGTCATCTGGAATGAAGAAGAAAGCGTTCAGCAGGACTCCCAGAGTTCATCAAGAGTCTTTGTGTTCATCTTCAACGCCTCCTCCTCCATCTTACCCCAGACATGCTCAATAATGTTTATGCCTGGTGACTGGGCTGGCCAATCCTGGAGCAGCTTGACCTTCTTTGCTTTCAGGAGCTTTGATGTGGAGGCTGAAGTATGAGCAGGAGCGCTATCCTGCTGGAGAATTGTCCCTCTCCTGTGGTTTATAATGTAATGGGCAGCACAAATGTCTTGATTCCTCAGACTGTTGATGTTGATCATCCACTCTGCAGATCTCTCGCACGCCCCCATACTGAATGAACCCCAAACCATGATGTCACCTTCACCAAACTTGACTGATTTCTGTCAGAATCTTGGCTCCATGCGGGTTCCAGTAGGTCTTCTGCAGTTTTCGTGATGATTAATGCAGATCAACAGATGATTCATCATAAAAATCCACCTTCTGACACTTTTCTAGAACAAGAAGTCAAGTTATTATTCGTTGCTCTTACAACTGAGACAAGACTCCTGTCAGGTAGAGGCATTAACATTTATCTAAACTCAACTTTAATAAAACAATAAGCTTAAACATTTATCCAAAACTACAAATTGTATTTAAATTGAGATGAATAATGTACGGGTTTGACACATCATCTGAATGGTGCACAAACTGCAGCTAGTGAAAAGAGACGGCCAGGCTGTGACAGTGACCTCAGACCCACAATGCCTTTCTGCTGACTGACTAATGACCGCTGTGTTGAGAAACGGACCCTGTGTCTGCTTCAGTATCAGCGCTCGCAGCTCATTGGGAAACTGTGTGTGTGTGTGTGTGTGTGTGTGTGTGTGTGTGTGTGTGAAAAGCTGCCCACATGATTCACTATAATGAAAGAGGGAAGTCTTGCAAGACACCAGAAAATAAAGAGCAATTAAAAACCATTTCTGAGAACTACAACTAAGCACCGTCATACTCCGACTGACTGCTTTTACTTCATTATTTTTTTATTTGTAAAGGGAGTCTGGATTTGGTCAGCTAAACCTGGTCCTGGGTGTTTTTATATTTATGTGCACATTTGTTTACTGTGAATCATCTGTAAAAGACATGTTAATCATTCTAATATAAATACATTTCATTTCATTTTCTTGTCGGCTTAGTCCCTTTATTAATCCGGGGTCGCCACAGCGGAATGAACCGCCTAATAAAAACACATGTCAAGAAAAAAAAAAAAAAAAAAGAGTTCACTGTTTTGTAATGACTTTTGTTGAATTGAATTAAATTTTGTAATGTGGTAAAATTAAATGCCACTGTTGTTGGTAAAAGTTACATGAGGTCTTTTTTTATTTATTTACTTATATAAAGTAATAATTACTTATATAAGGCGGTACAGTAGCTCAATGGTTAGCACTGTGGCCTCAAATCAAGAAGGTCGCTGGTTCGAGTCCCAGCTGGCTCAGTTGGCGCTTCTGTGTGGAGTTTGCATGTTCTCCTTGCATTGGCGTGGGTTTCCACCAGGTGCTCCAGTTACCCCCACAGTCCAAAGACATGCGGTACAGGTGAATTGGGTAGGCTAAATTGTCCGAAGTGTATGAGTGTGAATGAGTGTGTGTGGATGTTTCCCAGAGATGGGTTGTGGCTGGAAGGTTATCCGCTGCGTAAAAATGTGCTGGATAAGTTAGCGGTTCATTCCGCTGTGGCGACCCCAGATTAATAAAGGGACTAAGCCGACAAGAAAATGAATGAATGAATGTTTTATCAAATATCTCAAATTTACCATTACTGATATATCTCACCCTCTCCAAAGCAAGCATGTTAACGAGATATAGCAATTACCATACCACATAACATGGTCTGTCTTTCATATATATTAAACAAGTTACTAAATATCCAAAGAACAGCTATAAGTGGATAATGCACCATGTCATAAAGCGCGAATCATCTCAGACACGTCAATGAGTTCACTGTGCTTACATGGCATCCACAGTCACCAGATCTCAATCCAATAGAGCACCTTTGGGATGTGGTGGAACGGGAGATTCACATCATGGATGTGCAGACGACTAATCTGTGATGCTATCGTGTCAATATGGAGCAAAATCTCTGAGGAATATTTCCAGCAGCTTGTTGAATCTATTCCACGATAGATGAGGACCATTAAGGGGGTACAACCCGGTACTAGTAAGGTGTACCTAATAAAGTGGCCATTGAGTGTATATTTTGATTTATATACTATAATACTGATATTTACATCAAATAAAACCACTTAATTGTATTTAACAGCTTGAGTTGACTAGTTAATAATGCTTGCAGAGCTAAAAAAAAAAAAATGCATAAATAGTGAATTCTCTCTTCATCACGGCACTGACACATGTTCAACTTATTACAAACTCCTGTAGCATCATCTACAAGAAATGAGCCAGAAAAATGTCTGAAAAAAGCAAAGGCATCTGCAAAAATCTGGCGGCAACTGCGATTGCATAAACAGAAATGCTTCAAATGAAGATAACATTAAATAGTGAGCAGCAGTAAAGGTAGTTTACATTCTTAGCCGAGCGTCTTGATAACAGGCCAAGAGAAATATGAGACATCTAAAATGTGTGCATTAACATTATTTATTGGGCTCCTACTAAGCTCAAGTGTTCTTCGCAGTTGTCTTTATTTTCTGGAGCCGGAGACAAATGACGGACCCCGCCTCCAGAGCGGATGGGAGTAAGAAATCACCTAATCGCTTAAAACAACACTATATTTACCGAGTAATAAGCAGCCAGCGTTCCAGGCCGTTCCCTCCCTCTGATTGGGATTTGGGACCGCCAAGGAAAAAGCCCAGCTTGATTTACGGCAGGTTATTTGGGAACGCTTTCATTCAGAATCAGGATTGGAGGAAGGGAAACAAAAGACGGGGGAGATTTCAGAATTCCGTGTCTGGAAATGTTCCGAACATTCCAATTTAGAACCGATTTACATATGAGTGGAATGAGAATGGAATTAATTCTGAAAACTTGAATTTAATATATGTATATGTACTCAGAATTATTAGCCGTCCTGAATTATTATAGCCCCGGTGTATACCCCCCCCCCCCCCCCAACTTCTGTTTAACAAAGAGATTTTTTCAGCACATTTCCAAACATAAGTTTTAACAACTCATTTCTACTTTAAAACAATTAAAAACTGCTTTTATTATAGCCGAAATGAAACAAGACCTTCTCCAGAAGGAAAAAT
>NC_141040.1:56315000-56340000 GCF_052040795.2 Danio rerio | reverse complement strand
GTTACAAATTAAACAATGCATGTCAAACGGCTTTAAGTTGCAGTGCACTTTGCAGCAAGCTAACGTTAACTAGATAAGTAATTTTAAATCGCTAATGCAGCAGATTCATAGACAATTACATCAGTAATCAGCATTTTTGCCGCAACTAATTTATGAACGAGTCTGTATTAACTACATTGAGGAGAATCGTTTTATTTAAGGTGAATAAAAGCCCCTACTTATTGAAATTCAGCTTTAACTCAGCCGCAGCCTGACGTGTGTGTGTAAAGAGTAGGTGAGATGAGCTGGGAAAGCACATGTGGACCAAACCACTTTGAGGAAGGGGAGGGGGAACTCAACTGTTTCTAAATGCATTTTAAATGATAAATGTGGTTTTCTTTTCTACTTAGACAATTATTTTAGGGATATTTTCATAATAGAGTGTTTTTTTTTTTTATAATTTTTTTTTTGGGGGGGGAAAGCAACCCTCGGATGGAAAGGCACATGTCTCAGCGACCCTTAAAAATTATTATTATATAAAAATATTTCCTAAATGATGTTTAACAGATTCAGGAATTTTTCACAGTATTTCCTATAATAAAGTATTACAAATGTTCATAAAAAGTCATTTTTTCAAACTTTAAGGTTAAAAGTTGGACAGATCAAGCTCCCATAATGTCATTCCAAAGCAGAAATAAGTGAGACAAAAAACATGAATCACAAAAAACTGTTTACAGCTATTTTTTTTACAATGTACCTATTTAAAATGAGCCGAAACCACACAATCCTTAGGGACAGAAAGGGGGGGGGGGGTGGTTTAATTGTGTAAAAACTACTAAGCTAACTCATTTCTTTTATGTTATTCCAACACAAATTGAGGGAGATAATAATATTGACCTTTAGAAATGCTTTTACTCACCCAAACAAAAAGAAATTTGACTCTTCAAATAAAAAACTGAAAAAAATGTAAATTATGCTTGCTATTTGTTCAAACTACACTGTAAAAAATGTATGTTTAAGGTTGTGAACAGCATTACACGGTGTTCACATCTGCTCTGTCATCTTTTTATGTGAAAAAATCACGCTAGGCAATTGATATAAATAAATTGACTGTAGGTTGTGTAAATGATCGTGTATGGGTGTTTCCCTGTACAGAGTTGCAGGTGGAAGGGCATCAAAACCATATACTGTCCAAACCATATACTGTCCAAACCATATACTGTCCAAACCATATACTACAATAGTTGGCGGTTCATTCTGCTGTGGTGACCCCTGATGAATAAACGGTCTATGCCGAAGGTAAATGAATGAGTGAGTTAAAGATAAATCTCCCACACTGAGTTTATTCCTCTGGAATGTCTTACGCATGTATTACACACACACACACACACACACACACACACACAAAAAAGAAAATTGTCAAAGTTTGTACTCTATATTCGGACTATATGATATTGAAAGAACTATTGTAAGTGTATTATCATCATCTGTAAAATAGGCAATGCTTTTACTCCTTTTTCTGATCGGTTTTATTTGAGGTAGTCCTGTTGTATATAAAATCTGAGCTTTTTTTCCTCCTTTTTTTTCTCCCTTGTTTTGTTTTGACATCTTCTTTTCGTGTCTTTTGAAGATTTATTATTATCTCTGTATTATTGTGAAAGTTTGAAAAACATATTTTAAAAAGTTTAGTAATGTTCAACCTAAATTAGTTTTTTTTAATTAAATTGTTTGCAGGGCAGCACGGTGGCACAATGGGTTGCGCAATCATCTTACACCAAGAAGGTCGCTGGTTCAGATGGCATTTCTGTGTGGAGTTTGCATGTTCTCCCCGTGTTGGTGTGGGTTTCCTCCAGGTGCTCCGGTTTCCCCCACAGTCCAAACTAGGGCCGGAGTGGGATTCATTTTCAGCCCTGGAGTTTCAAGCCAGACCGGCCCACCTACAGTTCACGACTGATTCCAATTCAGTTTCTAATGACACTATCACGTCTTTTTCAAGAAAACAACTACTTTAGAAATTCAAATGTGCAACAGCCCTAACAGTATTATATGTCTTAACAATAAAAATAAAAAAAAATATTAGTTTTTGAGGTGACATTAGAACACGGGTCGCCAGCATTGAAACGCAACGCGCTTACCACTGGTCCACAATGGCGCTACTACTTTGAGAAAAAAAAAAAGTATTGACCTGTGACCCGTGTGTGATGGCTTAATCTTTTTCACCCCTTTTTAGATTTCTGATCAAGCTATGTCAGATTTATTAATGCAGTGAATCATCTGATTTTCTATAAGCAGGTGTAATATTCATTAATATTAATTATTCGAATTCTTATATTCACTAAGGTGCCGCTGTTTACATCATCAACACGTTAGTTAACCTGCAGGCTGCATTTTGCTCACGGGGCTGCGAGAAAATTAAAAAGAGCAGCGCTGTGGCAAAATAACGAATGAAAAGAGTGAAGCTATGGTCAAATAAATAGATGAAAAAAGTGTGACTGCTGAGAGTGCAAGCAGCTGGGGACACCGGCCCTCGCGGCCAAAAAACAGACCGGCCCACCGGGAATTCTCCCGGTGCTCCCGATTAGCCAATCCGGGCCTTGTCCAAACACATGCGATATAGGGGAATTGATTAACTTAATTGGCTGTAGTGTGTGTAAATGATCGTGTATGGGTGTTTCGCTGTATAAAACCATATGCTAATAGTTTTTGTCAAAGTTTGTACTCCATATTCGGATTATATCATATTGAAAGAACTATTGTAACTGTATTATTATCATCATCTGTAAAATAGGCAATGCTTTTATTCGAGGTAGTCCTCTTTAATATACAATCAGAGCTTTTTTTTTCTCCCTTGTGTTATTATCGCTGTATTATTGTGAAAAATCAATAAACATAATTATTTAAAAAAGTTTAGTAATGTTCAACTTAATTTGCTTCTTTAAATGAAATTGTTTGCTACCACTTTCCTTAAAAACATTCAGTAAATGCTTTAATCGTTTGTTTCATCGTATCAAAGCACACTACCTTTTTTTTCCATCTCATCACATTTACAGAGCGATTCAACAAATTGCTTTACTCCAGCAAAGTTTGGTACGCCGTGGCGTTTTGTTGTAGTATTACTCTCCGAGTAGCGGTTAAGCAGATTTATAGATGAGCCCTCCTGACAGTTGTCTGTATAAATCTGCTCCGTCTGCAATTACAGCCATTACATACTTCAGGCACTTTAAAATAAACTACAGCATGATGTCAGTCGGGGCTTCTGAGATTAAGCAGCGTTTTTCTGGCCGCCGTTTCCACGGGAACGCCTTGATGGCTATAATTACTGTCATGTTTCGGGAGTGATGAGAGACACCAGAGGTCCAAATAAAACGTAAAATGCTTTCGATATAATAGATGGGTATCTCTTTGTTTAGAAATTCCAACAGGCCATCTGCCGCACATTTGCGAGCACGAGTGCTTCTCAGTGAATGGCGCTCGCTGCTGCTCAACTGATGGAGTGCTTTAAAATGTAGACAATATCAGATCAGTTCATTTTTCTTTTACTCTATATACAGTTGAAGTCAGAATTATTAGCCCTCCAGTATACTTTCCCCCCAGTTTCTGTTTAACAGAGAGCAGATTTTTTTGCAGCTCATTTCAAAACAGTTTTAATGACTCATTTCTGATTTCTTTTCTCTTTGCCATGATGACAGCACATCATATTAGTCTAGATATTCTTCAAGATACAAGTATTTAGCTTAAAGTGACATTTAAAGGCTTAAGTAGGTTAATTAGGGTAAAGTTAGGGTAATTAGGCAAGTCATTGTATAACAGTGGTTTGTACTGTAGACTATCTAAAACTAATATTGCTTAAGGGGGCTAATAATGCTGAGCTTAAAATGGCTTTAAAATAATTAAAAACTGCTTTTATTCTAACAGAAATAAAACAAATAAAACTTTCTCCAGAAGATAAAATATTATAGGAAATACTGTGAAAAATTCCTGAATCTGTTCAACATCATTTGGGAATTATTAAAAAAAGAAAACAAATTCATAGGAGGGTGAATAAATTAGTTTGCTTCGTTGAAACTGCTTCTGAGCTGAAGCAACACAATTCTGGAAATTTTATGTGGGGATTCTTAATTGCTTTATGTTCAATTCACTTAAATTTGTTAAGTTAACTTAATCGATTTGAGCTGGCATGACATGAAGGCATTGTGTGGAACCCTGCATTTTATTACAGTGGATTTATGTGAAAGCCAATCCTGTACACTCAAAAGCAAAAAATGACTTGCTGCTTGTTAAAACTACTCATTAAAAATTAGTTGAAACAACACAATTCTTAAGTTTTTTTGACAACTTAATTGTTTTATGTTAAGTTCACTGTAAAACTGCTGGGTTCCACACAATTGCTCCATGTTGACCCTCAACAAATCGATTAAGTTGATTGTTTTTATAAATTTAAGTGGGTTAAACAAAAAACAATTAAGTTTTCTAAAAAAAAACTGTGGTGTTGTGTTGACTAATTTTAAATAAGTAGTTTGAACAAACAGCAAACGTCTTTTATATATTTGATTGACTCACATAAATCCATATAGCAAGAAAAAAAAAAACTCTGAAAAAAATTTTACCATTGGATCAACTAAAAGCTTTCAACTTGCATTCATTTTCCTTCAGCCTAGTCCCTTACTTATCAGGGGTCACTACAGTGAATGAACCGCTAACTATTTCAGCATATTTTTTATGGAGCGGATGCCCTTCCAGCCGCATGGGCTGATCTGAGTATTTTAGAAACTGCTGATCTACTGGGATTTTCATGCACAACTATCTCTAGGGTTTACAGAGAATGGCCTGAAAAAGAGAAAATGAGTGGCTGTCAGAGGTCAGAGGAGAATGGCCAGACTGGTTCCAGCTGATAGTAAGGCAACAGTAACTCAAATAAGCACTCGCTACAACCGAGGTCTGCAGAAGAGCATCTCTGAACACACAACACGTCCAACCTTAAGGCGGATGGGCTACAGCAGCAGAAGACCACACCGGGTGCCGCTCCTGTCAGCTAAGAACAGGAAACTGAGGCTACAATTCACACAGACTCTCCAAAACTGGACATTAGAAGATTGGAGAAATGTTGCCTGCTCTGATGAGTCTCCATTTCTGCTGACACATTCGGATTGTCGGGTCAGAATTTGATGTCAACTTGAAAACATGGATCCATCCTGTCTTGTATCAGTGGTTCAGGCTGGTGGTGGTGGAGTAATGGTGTAGGGGATATTTTCTTGGCACACTTTAGGTACCATTAGTACCATTAGTACCAATCGGGCATTGCGTCAACGCCACAGCCTACCTGAGGATTGTTGCTGATCATGTCCATCCCCTTATGAACACAGTTTCTCCATCTTCTGATGGCTACTTCCAGCAGGATAACGCACCATGTCTTAAAGCGTGAATCATCTCAGACTGGTTTCTTGAACATGACAATGAGTTCACTGTACTCAAATGGCCTCCACAGTCACCAGTTCTCAATCCAATAGAGCACCTTTGGGATGTGGTGGAACGGGAGATTGGCATCATGGATGTGCAGCCGACAAATCTGCAGCAACTGTGTGATGCTATCATGTCAATATGGAGCAAAATCTCTGAGGAACATTTCCAGTATCTTGTTGAATCTCTGCCATGGAGGATTAAAGCAGTTCTGAAGCCAAAAGCAGGTCCAACCCAGTACTAGTAAGGTGTACCTAATAAAGTGGCCAATGAGTGTATAGTTTTATAAATACAATATTAAATATGATCCACATTTTTTTTTTAAACTTATAATTTTTCAGCCCCAAATTTAAAAAAATGTGTCAAAATGTTTGTAAATCTAGAATTTAAATATTTAAAAAATGTTAATAAATGTATAATAAGCAAAATTCAAAGTGTTTTGCAAACAAAAGTAGCAAAATGTGCAGGTATTTTACTGCAAAACAAAAGATGGCTGACCAGCCAAACTGATGGCGAACTGTACAAAACATCACTTCATTTTTTAGTCGTAGTGTACTCTCGTAAATATCTGCTTCCAAGACATTAGCATCATCACTTGATGTTGCCGCCATGTTGCAGTCTTCGCTGTACTGGTTATAGAAAAAAATAACGTGCTCACAACATCCAATCAGATAAGAGGAACTGAGAAGGTAGCATTTGAAGGCTTAAAAACACAAACGGTTTCTCGATTCTGACTGTATTTGGAAATACAGGCAAATAAACTTCAGTGACAGGGCATTAGTGGCTCGATCGGGCCAGTAATGATCCTGTCTACTGTCCTGAGCATCTCACACGCTGGCCCCGGGTCATTGGGCAGTCCTTGTTGTTGGGCCCTGCTTATTATATGGTCAATATTATTACCCCCCTTAAGCAATATTTGCTTTGGATTGTTTCCAGAACAAACCACTGTTATACAACTAACTAACTAATTTTACCCTAAGTAACCTAGTTAAGCCTTTGAATGTCACTTTAACCCTTCTGTGGTGTTGGTATTTTGGTTACTCAGTGTTCATGGGTCTGGTGGACCCGCTAGAGTTTTGGCTTTCCAAATTAACACCATCAAACAATTGTATAATAAACTACAACAAATGCTTACTTCATCCCAATTACAAGCCATATGCACAGCAAAGATGGTTAATTTTTCCCCTTTACCTTTGTTAGATCATACTGATTGTATTTGTAAAACTTGTTTTATTATTATTATTATTATTATTAATATTATTATTATTATTATTATTATGAAAAAATTAAACCCACAGATTTGTTTTTTCACGTTGTTCCCACCATGGTCATGGACATCAGCATCAGAAGCTCCTCTCTCTTCCACAATTAATTGCAAGGCCGTGGCAGCAGATAATATTTTGGCCATCTTGATCAGTTGTGATAAGGAACCACACTGGCAAAGTCTTATTTATAGTACTATGCCCCTAATTTGCAAATGGGACAGGCCATGAGTAAATAAAGCTTGGTTCCCGCAAGAGAGAGGGTAAAATGTGCGGGAATGTAAGAGTAGACAGTGTTGATAGTTGAATGTGCAACAATGTTGCAACTTTGTGCGGGAGGGAAAGAAAACAGCAGCACCTACACTTTCAGGACTTTTATGAGACCTGGGTGTAGTGTAGGGGTTTTCAAACTGTGGGTCTCACAATGAACAAAGATGGGCCGCGCAACGTCACATAGCTGCAGCCGTATTTATGTTGCGGTGAATCAAAACCAGTACAATAATGAGCGAACGACTCTTTAGAGACTATTCTGTTTTTTAAATGAATCATTTAGGTTATATGAACTGAAACAGTCTGAATAAGCTTTCATTGAATGACTGACTGACTGAGTCAGATTCATTTGTTTTGAACTGTCACGTCTTTACGTCAGTAGTGTGCGGGACTCATGAGCGCAGCAGCAAAGTGTTTGGTAAAATGGAAAAGTTTTTAAAACTAAAGGAATCGCAGACTTCTGATACGTCTTCAGATCAAACCAAATATAAAAATTAGCCACACAGAAATATGAGCAGTCCTACCTCAATCTCAGTTTTATTGCCGGCAGAGGTCCAGAGGGTGAGGAAGTCCTGCAATGTCTTTTATGCTTTGAAAAGCTTGCAAGTGCTAGCATGAAACCCTTAAAACTTAAACGACACCTGACAACAATACATTCTGAATATGTGAACAAAGGTTGATCATATTCTCTTCTGAAAAAAGAAGAGCATCTTTGTCAACAAAAAAATTATCTCAGTTACAGCCAGCATCCCACAAAAAGCACTTCGAGCCTTATTTTGTGCATATCAAATCGAAAAAGCCACACACCATATATTTTTGACTGCTTTGAATTGATACATTTTTTTAACCATTTTTCCATATTAAAATATTATGGTGAATCTTGAGATTGAATTACTTGCCTAGGTGGGTCCCAGAATAACAAAAGTTTGGGAATCCCTGGTCTAGAGGCCCGAACACCTTGTATGTAATGTAAGGGTGCTTTCACACCTACACTTTTGCTTCGGAACGTGTCTCGATTGCCCAGTTAGCGCAGTATGTTTGGCATATGTGAACAGGGCAATCGTGCTCTGTTCCGCGCCAAAGTAATCGCTCCAAGATCGCTTGAATGAGGTGGTCTCGGCTCGATTGAAACGAACTCTGGAGCGGTTCGATTGCAGTGAGAAAGCGATCCGATCCGAGCGCGGTTATTTCACAGTGTTTTATAGATATGTAATACGGCTATATGAAGAGAGAATTATGAGTAGGGCGGGAAGTTTCGCGAGTTTCCGGATGCCCGCAAACGAGTGATGATCTCCCGGTAATCTCGCGTCTCCCTCCCGGTCCTCAAATAGGCATCGTCGCGCACCCTTCTCACCCCTCCCCACCGCGTCTCTCCTCAGACACGTCGCGCGCGCTCACCCTGTCAATCACCAACAAAACACCACCTCTCCTGACAGCTGAGCGGGACTCTGCAAAATAAACCCTGACACACTGACCAATGTAAGGAGAGTTTACTCGCACGTGACTTGTTTTAGCTCTTTTGGTCCGATTAGAAACTTTGCAGTGTGAAAGCGAACCGCTCCAAGAGCAAAGAGCAACAATGTAACATTTGTAATCTCTGTTTCAGAACAACTGAATCGATTCACAGGTGTGAAAGCACCCTAAATGTGTGGGGGAGGTACATTATGCGGTCATTGAAAACTTGTTCTGATTCATGTGCTTCACAGAAAATAAGCCAAAGACAATGAGTTTCAAGTTGAAAAAAAAATTGTTTAATTTTTCTTTGGAAAAAAACTGAATATGGGTCTCACAGACCCGAACACCATACAAGGGTTAAGCTGAATACTAGTATCTCGAAGAATATCTAGTCAAATATGATGTGCTGTCAGAATGATGTGCTAATCAGTTATTAGACATTAGTTATTAAACCTATTATGTTAGAATGTTATGATTATGTTCGATTTTATGCATAAAGCCATTAAGGATCAAAAGTTATTATTTTAAATTTCATGTGTTAAGATTTTAGTTACGATACTCTCAAAATCATTCCCCATAAATCCAGAGTTTTGTTTTTTACAATACCAACTCAACCCAGCTTAAGGTCCAGCCGATGGTTTATTGCAGGAGCGTTGCGTATGTTTTAGTGTTGCTGGGAACCTCGGCGCTCACTTTGATGATCCACTGATGCCAGTTAAATACAGTCTGACGAATGTGAAGAGTTTGTTTATGGAGCTGCAGGATGGTGTTGGCAGAGGCTCGCTGTCATCTGCTGCTCCACTGCCTAAAATGGATCGGACAAAAGGCTCCAGAAGAGCGACGGGCCCTTGAAAACACGAGGACGACAAGCCAGAGCGCAGACTTTCCTCTTGGGTGCAATCAGACGGCGATTAACACACTTCAAAGATGATGTAAATTGAGGCCGCTCGCTTGTCACCTGACTGCAGATTAATCACGCCAGAGAAACATGAGCTACATTTACATCCGTCTGAAGACAATTATATACTGTTGGCTGAATGCAATAGAATTTGCCAATACTAATAAATAAACACAGATGATTTAAAACAAAAAAAGGTTTCATAGGTAAACAATTCAAGACCACTAATATAGGTTTGCAATGCAAATATTTATATCAATACATGAATATGTACTAATCCTAAAATATAGTGTTTTATTGCAATGCAAGTATTTGTCTTGCTCAGGGCTGCTCAATCCTGTTCCTTGAGATCTACCTTTCTGCAAAACACAGCTCTCACCCTGATCAAAGCAACCCGGGCTCGTTGTGGAAACGTAGTCCAGCGGACGTTTCTGGAGACCGCAGAATACGTCCCGGCGGGTACGTACGGCTGCAGTTTTTGCGAATCCGCGAGAGGCTGCTGTTGTGCTCTTTTTGGCGTCCCAGACGCCTCTCGAGAGTGCGGTTCGCGCCTGCGATGTTCTTGCGTGAACCCACCAGAGGCCGCTGTCCGACTGACCGGATGATTGACTGCGCGACCGGCCAATCGGCTGACCCGCCTTCCTCCTTCCCTGAACCCAACCAATTTTACCGATTGACCCGCCCGTCCGCTCGCTTCCCTAAACCAGAGCAACAGTTTACAAAAAGCCGTCCAAAAAAAGAAAAGCCCTGATTTTTTTTTCTACCGCGTTTTGGGATTTCACCGTGTTCTTACCCTGTTACGAAACTCGTTCACTTAATTTTTAGGATTCTGTTTTTGTCTTACCTGATTGCTAAAACCACTCTTCCCCGGACTCAAAACCGATCGCCGTGGTCAACTCCTCTCTGCATCTCGAGCCTGCCGACGTACACAGTGAGCTGAGTGGAAAAACGGGTTGCAGCGGGGAATCTGGTAAGCAGTCGGCCGGCCGGTCGGCAAGCGCGATAGGGAACAGCGTGACACCGCCCCATAGCGTTCGCTTGGAAAAAAATTAACGCGGCCATACGTACCTGCCGGGATGTATTCCGCTGTCTCCATCCGAGGGACTACATTTTCAGAATGAGCTTGGGTTGGATCAAACACACCTGAACCAATTAATTAGGACCTGAACAGCACTTGATAATTACAGGCAGGTGTGTTTGAAATGGGTAGCAACTGAAATCTACAGGAAGGTAGATCTCCAGGAACAGGGTTGAGCACCCCTGGTCTAGCTATTTATCAACAAACAAAAGCAGGACAAAAATATGATTTGTTGAAATTTGTTTACAATTGACATGTACAAATTAAGTTAACTTAATAGTGTTAACAAATTTAAGTGGATTGAACGTAAGTTTTCCCCAAAACAAAACTCAAAAAGTGTGTTGATTCAGCCTAATTAAAATTAGTTTGAAAAAACAGCAAATGTCGTTTAAGTGAAGATCGTATAAGATGTTTGACAAAACATTTATGTTGTCCTAACAAATCGATTAATGTAACAACAAATTTAAGTGGATTGAACATAACAATTAAGTTGTGCCAAAAAAACTCAAGAATTACAAATTTTACCAAAGTAGTTTGAACAAGCATCAAAAATAATATCTTGATTGTATGCTAAAATGTAAGTAAACATTGAAATTTACATTTAAAATAATAATAAAAGCTTACAATATAGGGTATCTGCAATCCAATAGATTACCAGACTGCAGATTAATCACACGCCAGAGAAACATGAGCTACATTTACATCCGTCTGACGACAATAACACTGTTGACTGAATGCAATATAATTTACCAATACTAATAAACACCAATGATCCAAAATAAAAAAAGGTTTCATATGTAAACAATTCTAGGCCACTAATATAGGTTTGCAATGCAAATATATTTATATCAATACATAAATATGTACTAATCATAAACAATAGTGTTTTATTGCAATGCAAGTATTTGTCTAGCTATTTATCTACAAACAAAAGCAGGACAAAAATATGATTTGTTGACATTTGTTGACAATCGACATGAACAAATTAAGTTAACTTAATAGTGTTAACAAATTTAAGTGGATTGAACGTAAGTTTTCCCCAAAACAAAACTCAAAAAGTGTGTTGATTCAGCCTAATTAAAATTAGTTTGAACAAACAGCAAATGTCGTTTAAGTGAAGATCGTATAAGATGTTTGACACAAAACATTCATGTTGTCCTAACAAATCGATTAATGTAACAATAAATTTAGGCGGATTGAACATAAAACAATTAAGTTGTGCCAAAAAAACTCAAGAACTGTGTTGTTTCAACTAATTTTACCAAAGTAGTTTGAACAAGCATCAAAAATAATATCTTGATTGTATGCTAAAATGTAAGTAAACATTGACATATACATTTAAAATAATAATAAAAGCTTACAATATAGGGTATCTGCAATCCAATAGATTACCAGACTGCAGATTACTCACACGCCAGAGAAACATGAGCTACATTTACATCCGTCTGACGACAATAACACTGTTGACTGAATGCAATATAATTTACCAATACTAATAAACACCAATGATCCAAAATAAAAAAAGGTTTCATATGTAAACAATTCTAGGCCACTAATATAGGTTTGCAATGCAAATATATTTATATCAATACATAAATATGTACTAATCATAAACAATAGTGTTTTATTGCAATGCAAGTATTTGTCTAGCTATTTATCAACAAACAAAAGCAGGACAAAAAATATGATTTGTTGACATTCGTTGACAATTAACATGAACAAATTAAGTTAACTTAATTAGTTTTATAAACATATATTAATGCTATAAATACGTTTAAGTTACTAAATATAATTACTAAGTGTAATTAATTTGTTCTCCAACAATATAGAGAGGAGAGAATCTGCCCTACAGGTGGTTTGTCAAGCCCACTCACCTGTGAAGCAGACTGAGAATTTACTTTATTTTCCAAGTACCACTTTAGAACTTTAGGAAAGTTTGCAAGGTAAGTGGTTGCAAACAATCATGATGGGTTGAATTTAAACAAATAAAATTTAGTAATGTTCAACTTAGGTTGTTTGTTTAAATTCAGCCCATATAGATTGTTAGCAATCACTTACCTTTAAAAAGAATGTAGTAAACACAATCAACCATTTGTTTCGGTGTACATCAGAAATCACAAGTTAACAGTTAACTAACATGACCATCTGTGTCTGTATTCATAAGACGCATGACCTAAAGTGACCATGATGCATCTGTCCACATCAGGACTAATAAAGAGTGTTTAAGACGGAGCAGATTTACCTGACGGAGCCTCAGAACGGTCTGGAAAAGCTCCATTTATTTGCTAGTTTTGGCTGCTGAATACAGAGAATCTGGGGGAGCGTTTAAGTCTGAGGTGGTTTGATAGATCAGTCATTTTGCAGCCCAAAACCACTATTTGATGTTGCTTTTCATAAGCGTTTCTATTTAGGGATCTTCTGGCCACATTGGGAGCATCCACTTAGAGGAATTTGCCTGTGGAAATATTATTTAGCCCTTTTTGGAAACATTACGTGGTAGTGAAGAATGCACAATATATTGCAAAATATATCGTCATCGTGATAATAGTACATGTAATATACGCAATCACACACATGATATATTTATTTTATGCACACTGTTTTTTTTATTTATTTATGCTTTTGAATTGCATTATGGGATCTTACTCTTTCTACCAACAACTTTTAACATTGAAAAGTTTGAAAGTGAACGTGTAATAGTTTGCAGTGCTATGTGTGGTTTATTTATAAACTAATATCGGGAGAATCACATGCTTATGATCAACACGGCTGACTCCTCAATAGCTGTTATCTGCCCTATTAGATGATTTCGGAAGCATTATAAATAACCAGAGTTTTTTACTCTAGTTATCTTCGTCTTAATGCTTAAGCTACAAACACCTTGTAATAAACTGCAGCACATTTTCTGTTATTTTAAAGACTTATTTCTCTTGATATTATTGCTTATATTGTACATTATATTATTTTGAGCGACTAAATTGTCAATAAAAGTCACTTTGTTAAACTGTAGAGTTGAATTTTCAATATTAAAAGTCAACAGAGCAGAGATCAACATCCCATAATGCAATTCACAACCATAAATAAACCGAAAACGCTTGTGAATTACAAAATACGAAAACAATTCATTAACATATTTTTATGCACTGATTATTTATATAAATTTGACCAATCAGATGGGGCCCCTATATTTTAGCCCCACCTTCCCAGCAGGTGCTGTTCTTCATTTGGTTGTAATGCCTCAAATGTGAATATAGAGCTGATAATAAAGACTAATAGTGGGAGTCGAGACGAGAGAGAATATCTGCTGAGGTTTTTACTCGTTCGTAGTGTTTGAAAGCCTAAAGGCCCTGCGGTATGCATAAAGCGAAAGTGAAAAAAATAACTGAAATGACGTCATTTAAGAAAAAAAAAACAGCTATATATATTGTTTTGTTAAGGAGGATGCATGTGTAGGCCCACAGGGAATCAAACGTGTCATTGTATATTCCGTATTTAAATCAACTTCAGCAATATTATTGACTAATCTGAACATGTCAGGGTTCAACGCTAAGGATTTTTTCTACTGGTCCGATCGGGCAAGTGGTTTTTTACTTGCCCTGCCAAAATTTTCACTGGCCCCACCAAAAAAAAAAAGGGAAGTTAATGGCTATTTTTTAGCCACATATTTTAAATAATGTGCCAAAAATAAAGTCTGTAAATCTAGAATTTCAATACAATTGTAAATATAAGTGTTATGCAAACAAAAACAGCAGTATGGAAAATGTGGAGGTATTTTATTGCAGTTTGAAATTATTTAACAAAAGCTGGCTGACTTGTCAAACTGACGGCAAACTATGCATAACATCACTAAATTTTTATTTTATCGTGTTGTTTCCATGTAAATGTCTACTTCCAAGACGCTAGAGACAGACATTTTCATTTAGCCTTATAATTTGATGTTGCTGACATGTTGCTGTTTCTACGCTGTACTGGTTGTTACCAGGTAACAAAAAGAAAATAGCATGGACGAATTAGAAAGCAATATGTTGTTTACGACATTACAGAGAAGATAGCATCTAAAGACTTAAAAGCACAAGCTTTAAATGCACGCAATTGACAAATAGTCACTGACAAATTAAATGTTAGTGACTGACAAGGCAGCACTGTCCCAATCGGGCCAGTAATGATCCGGTCTACTGTCCCAAGTGTCTCTCACACTGGCCCTGGGCCACCAGGCAGTCCTTATTGTTGAGCCCTGCATGTTCATTTGATTTATTAATAATACAAGTTGTAAAGGAATATTAGGTAACACTTTATAATAACTACACACTATGAATAATCTATTAAGCATTAGCAAATAGTTATTTCATTATCTGTTAAGCATTAACTCCACATTATTAGACATTAGTAATAGGGTTGGGCTGATAGACGATGCCATCATCCATCTCCGATGGCCAACATGATGCGGAGCCAGCATCACTGATTCTCCGCCCCGCCCCTGTCGTAAACCCACTCGTGAAAAATACACTGTCAGGCCCCGTTTACACGAATACATCTTAGTTTTAAAATGGCATTTTAAGACGAAAATGATTCACATCCACACCATGTTTTACCTAGCATTCTGAACAGCCCTCCTTCTGCTGAAATGTGACCACACACACACACACACACACAGTCACACACACTGTCATGCGCCCAGAGAGCAGTTAATTGATACAGTTTCATTTGCGTATCTTCTAATTAATAGAAATTCAAGTCATTCAATTTCTTCTTTCCGCTGTTCAGAATACAACTGATAATATAATATTATCCTCCTTAAGAAATGATGTTTTTCCTTTGGCAACAGAACAAACATTAAGCCTTTAAATTGCCCTTCAAGCTGAAAATCTTGCTTAATAACCTACAAAACATTATGCACATATTAAAACTACTATGTCTAAAAACATGTTGAAAAAAACAAACCTCCATTAAAAAGACTACACCGCAAGTGTGGAAATACAGTACACTAACCGGCCACTTTATTAGGTACGCTTTACTTGTACCAGGTTGGACCCCCTTCTGCCTTCAGAACTGCCTTAATCCTTCATGGCATAAATTCAACAAGATATTGGAAATATTCCTCCATATTTGCTCCATATTGACATGATAGCATCACGCAGTTGCAGCAGATTTGTCGGCTGCGCATCCATAATGCGTATCTCCTATTCCACCACACTCCAAAGGTGCTCAGGTAGGCCGTGTCATTGACACGATACTCAAATGGTACTAATGGGCCCAAAGAAACCGCCGCTCACTGTATATTTCTCTTTTTTGGACCATTCTCTGTAAACCCTAGAGATGGTTGTGCGTGAAAAACCCTGAGCAGTTTCTGAAATACTCAGACCAGCCTGTCTGGTCAACAACCATGCCACGTTCAAAGTCACTTAAATCCCCTTTCTTCCTCATTCTAATGCTCGCTTTGAACTGCAGCAGATCGTCTTGACCATGTCTACATGCCTAAATGCACTGAGTTGCTGCCATGTGATCGGCTGATAAGACATTTGGGTTAACGAGCAGTTGGACAGGTGTACCTAATAAAGTGGCCGGTAAGGTCACTTGAATTTATATTTAAACATTAACATGAAGCCTAATAATTTCATCTTGGACTGTATTTCATCAGGCTCAGCTGCCAAACAAACCTCTAAAAACATACATTTACAAAAAGAAGTGAATACGTGCCAAACATGTACCCGTCCTCTAAAGTCTAATTCCTTATAAAAACTGCTCCTGCCCATAACGACTGACAACAACAAAACTGATGACACAGAGCGAGGATTTTCCATGACTCTGATCAGGGAGAAAATACAGCCACGAATTGTGCAAGAAAAGCCCCTGGCGGAGGACGATCCCCCTTTCAGCACAGATCCCCGATCGATCTCTTTTATTTCAGAAAAGAGGCAGCCAATGAAGGACTCATTCAGAGAGAAACGGCACCACTGCTGAGACAAAAAAAAGCCATTCAAAACCGCAGCTATGATTTATGAATGGGGACCAGAGACCAGCACAAAATTAATTGTAGGAAATGCAAGGCTCGGCCAGAGATACGTCCAAGATATACTTTCCCTGGCTCCTGGACCTATGGAAAGCCTGGGTGGCCCTTTATGACCGCTTCCTTTGGTTTTCAATGGTAATGTCATTGCTTGGGTCTGCATGACACCCTGATCGCACACGTAACAGGGCTAAAGGATAAATTGCATGTGATGGTTGAGCGAATTTGTCTATAAAGCCGTCTCTGTAATTAGCTGTGAATCTCCGGCACGTGTGTTCAGCCTATATGGCGATAACCAGTTTTAAGGTTTACCGCGGTTTGGAAAAGTCGAGTTTTAAAACTGCTACAATTAATAGTTCACCGAGTAACTGGTGTATTTACGTGCTGAATCCTGTGTGTTCTGCTTTCTATGAATGAGGTAAACGTGCGGCCGCAAGTAAACATGGCGACGAGCATCTCATGTTATAGATCATGATCACTTGCATGTTTATGTGAACTGGTGAACTTCTGTTTGAGATTAAATCTCATTAAGATTATTTTTCTTACCCAATTCACAAATAATTTAACTTGTTTTAAGCAGTTAAACTCTGCGGACCCGGTTCATGATGTCATCGACTTTCGCTTTAACATTTAACAGGCTAGCATTGCACCAGACCCCCTTAAGTGGTTTTGCTTGAAAGTGTAGAATCTATATTTTATGCACATATGCATCACTTTGGTTTTATTATACTGTACAAAAGTTATTTACACTTAAAAAGATCTTGACAACTCCCTCGACAACTCCCTGATTTAAAGGGTCACGAAACACCAAAACACATGTTTTGAGCTGTTGACAGTGGTATATGTGTCCCACACTGCTAAACAAACTATTAGGACACCTATATTTCACTAAAAAGTGTAAATTGGTTGTTTTTGCGTTATTTCAAGCAAATTCGTTCTTCCGGTTTGAAACGAATTTTTGAAGCTGCGTCACGGTCATGAGATAATAGCGTGTATTCCAGCGTGCAGACTGGGCGTCTGTGCCAGAGTGTGTCTTATTACGTCTTACAGTGTGATGCATTAATGCATGAGTAAAGCTTGGTTCAAACCAATCAGCGCGCTCTATTGTGCAACTTCATTAATATTCATTACTGTCACAGTGTTTAGACGTCAGAGACGCCACGTTGTGTTGGCAAAACAAGCGTGAAGTGTTGCTTTTATAGTTTGCTGCAGTTAAGTTTTGTTTTCATTTTCTCTCTGTGAGAGCTCAGCTGGAGTCACGTGTGGATTAACAGTGTACGCGACGCTCGACAACAATAACTTACGTGTCTAAGGAGGATTATTGTTTACCTGAGAGCTGTTCTCATCTGCAAACGCTGAGAACCGGATTCGCTTGTAGTCTCCTCTTAATAAAGACGCGCTTCTAGTTGCTGGTGATTGTCCTGTCTCTACAGATTTGGTAAGTGAGCGACCAGTGCTCTTTGCTTATTCAGTTTTTCGTATCGAACTAAGTTAACTATTGCACCAAGTGTAAACATGTTAGCACCACAACCAAACTTTAACCTCGTGTAGGGTTTTCACCGCATTTTGTGACCGGAATAACACACGCGGCTTTCTGACACTACCTGCCGTGTGCATATAAGTTTCCGGGAATTGTGGCGGGTTTTTTTCTTTCATTCTCACTCGCGCGTGCCCAAATAGACACTCCCACCTAAACAGAGCTGGACACGCCCACTTATCTGACTTTTTCCAAAGTAGAGGTGTGAAAACACCCTGCTGAAACAAGGGGGTTTCATGGCCCTTTAAATGACACCCTGGGTGATACCCCCCATAACCCCCACCCCCCTTTAATTGTTATATATGTTAAGCAATAAATATAACAATTTATTTATATTTATTCTAAGTAAATACAATTAACGTTACTATTATTATACACTTATTATTCTAAATAAATAGAAATATATATATATATAGAAATCAAAGCAAATAATATAATATAAAATAAAATAGAAATCAATCTTAAATGTTACTGGAAACCAGTGTAACTGGAGTGATCTGCTAAGATCCCTTAAGAAACCTTTTGCATGAATATTAATTATGACAATTCTAAAGAAATGGGGAATTAGACTTCTTTTCTTTTTTGTAAAACAGTTTTTCTATAGTTTCCTAGAGATATGTTGCGGCTGGAGGGGCATCCGCTGCGTAAAGGGTTGCTGGATGAGTTGGCGGTTCGTTCCGCTGTGCTGACCCCGGATTGGTAAAGGGAATAAGCCGATAAGAAAATGAATGAATGAATGAGTTTTTCTGTAGATGCTTTACAGATTAGCATTATACATTGATGTATGTGTTTGTATATATATGTATTTCTTTTCTTTTTTTCCCCATATATGCAAGTGGGTGTTTGTGTATCTATGCCGAATGTAAGATGATAGTAGACTTTGCTTGTTAAATTATTTGAGTGCCATTTGAGATGTTTAAATGAGTCATGTGACCGTAGTACTCAAAAGAGACTCTAGACGCACCTGATCACTGTTACCCTGATGAAGGCAGACTCCTGCCGAAACGCCTAGGTTTTAGAGATTAAACCATGTGAATAAAGGCTTTTTAATTTTTCACTATTTTCGATTGCCTTGGACTGATTTTTGATACAAAAAAAAATATGTTTTATAGAATTATCTGTGGTCTTACACCCGATCATGGCTGAGAATTAATGTTATAAAGTCTTACCTCCCTGACTCTTCATCCCTACTTTCTGCTTTAAAGCGATGCTTAGTCAAAGTTGTTTAATTATCATATTATATAAAACTTTAGTCGACTTGCAAAACTCGCTGCGTGCTGACACCTCTGCAGTGCACAAAAGTCTATTACTCCGGTTTCAATGCGCATGAGCGTGCATGCAAACATCTGTGATTCACACAGGAGTGTGAGGCGCACGAGAATAGATTTCCGAGCGCATGCGTCAGTTTGCTTTCACCAGAATTGAACCAGCGCTGAGGAGGAGAGACAATGAATCAGCTACATCAACAATAATTTAGTGGCTGCATTTTATTTATTGATTTATTTATTTATTTTTTGAAATATTGGGAATTTACATAGGTACATTTAAATCAATAATGTCAACAGCAAAATCATATTACGGTGGCCACAAGAGTTTAACCAGGGGCGGATGTGGCTGCCGTTATTTTTATATAATCGGACAGCTAAGTAGTTCCGGCAGGTTTTGAGTGCGTTACATCTCCATTTCACCACGCTAAATGGTTTGAGTTATTTCACCACTACAACAATCAAAAATCATATCAAAACACAACAGAAGGCTTTGGAGGAGATATGGAGGAATCGCTGGAAGAAAAGAATTGTCATAACGTTAAATTTGTGACAATTCTGTATGCAGAAGGCCATGTTCTGAGCATGCAATACGGCTTGTTGCATGCACATTAATTTTGCACACAAAAGATCATGTTTTGACCACGAAAAAATAGTTTTTTTTTTTGTATGAAATAACAATTTTGAGCTCAAACAATCATGTTTTGAGGTTTTTGTGGTCACTTTTGTGCACATCGCTTGATCAACATACACATTTGGACACTGTTTTTTTGTTAAACAAGTGAGTCGGGAGTGAGAAACTAGTGCAGGAGCAGTCTGAGGACAAAAACCTGACAATACAACATCTGAACAGTGGATTTATCTGTGGAGACCAGAGTATAACCTGAGACTCTGCGGAACTTACACTGCAAAAAATGCTTTTCTTGCTTATATTTTTTGTCCTGTTTCTAGTCTAAATATCTAAAATTTCTTATATCAAGAAGCAATTTCTAGACAAGCAAAACATAGTCTTGTTTTCAGAAAAAATATGCCAATATTAGGTGAGCTTTTCCTTTAAACAAGCAAAATAATCTGCCAATCGGGTAAGCAAATTAATCTTGTTTTTTCTTTTGACGTAAGATCATTTTGCTTACCCCATTGGCAGATTATTTTGCTTGTTTTAAGGAAAAACTCACTTTATATTGGCATATTATTTCTCAAAACAAGACTATATGTTTTGCTTGTTTAGAAAATTATTTTTAATTTAGGAATTTTTAGATATTTGGACTAGAAACAAGACAAAAAAATCTAAGCAAGAAAATTATTTTTTGCAGTGTAAGTATTAGAAAATAATGCACAGCCATTCTGCATCATGACCACATCAGGTGTGCATTATTTTCTAATAATTCAACAGCCCGTTTCTTTCATATTCCCTGGACATACCTGCAGTAAAAAAAAATAATAATAATTTGAAAGTCAAAATCTATGCAACTGAATAACATGGTAATTTGTGGCTAACAGTTTCCATTAGCATTGTTAGTTTTGTGACTGATTCATATTGTGGAAAGCCACAGCGGTCGCTACGGTCGGCTGAAAACACTTCATAGTTCCTCATGACCACTGCAGAGTATTGGTCAGAAGGCTTTGTTCTGGATCGACTGGCTGTCGACTGATTTTTATTCGCTGTGACTTTTAACCGAAGTGTAATTGCAGGCCAGCGGCTGAGAGGACACACACTCAGAAATATTAGAAAGCTAGCATTCACTCAAAAATTATCAACTACTTATTTAAAATGAGCTGAAATAACACAATTGGTGGCTGGTGGCTCAGTGGTTAGCACTGTCACCTCACAGCAAGAAGGTCGCTGGTTTGAGCCCCAGCTGGGTCACTTGGCATTTCTGTGTGGAGTTTGCATGTTCTCCCTGTGTTGGTGTGGGTTTCCTCCGAGTGCTCTGGTTTCCCTCACAGTCCAAACACATGTGGCAGTCCTGTAGTCAGCCTGGGGAAAAAGGTAGTTCTTTTCCTAAAGAGTGGACCTTTTATGCAGTTATATGCCTCAGTTTCTATTCAACTATGAGATTTAAATTCTGCACAGTGACATTTTTTTGCTGGATTAGCTAGTCAGACATCATCATAACCACACTTTTCGATGTACTAAAAATATTCCCTAAAAAATTACTATTAAAAATTTTTAAACAAAACTAATTTTTAAAATACAATTTTATTACATCATATATAATTAGGAAAAAATAGCAATGTTAAAGTTTTAAAATAAAAAGACTGCCTACTGTCATTTATTAAACTAAAAACAGTCACTTAAAGTCGACTTAAACTCAGTCACAATTTGGACATTTCAATAAAAAATTAAAATTAAAACATAATAATAATAATAATAATAATAATAATAATAATAATAATAATAATAATGAATTGTTCAGAATTTTTCTAGCATCTTTGGTTAAAAAAAATAATAATAAAAATTCCTGGATATCAACAATAGCCAAAATATACTCAAATTAATTTACTATGGTCCACTTCTGGTGCTTCACACCTTTTTATTGCTCATTTTTATTTCAGAAATAAGGTCCAAGATTTAAAATAGTTTAGAAAAGTTCCCTGTAAAATGTTTTCTCTGTTTAAAAACAATACAGTAGTGAAAGAAGAGTTCTCTTACGTCAGATTATGGTCCTACTGAAACAACAGGCGACAGAGGATTCCATTTGGCATAGCAAATGAGCTCATGTATGGGACAAATTCTGCACCTTTGTCAGTGAGGGGTGGGTCTTCCGAACCACCTGAACCATCACTGGCTACATGCCTGAAAAGTTAAAACAGGTTTTATGCTTATAGTAAACATGATTTTAATAGAATTTTTGCTGTATAAGCGCAACTACAGGTGTTTCAGGCACTGGTCAGATTTTCACCAGGTCATAATTTATTTTGTCAAAAAAATAATTATGCCTGTCCAGTTTCATCCGGAATGCATCCCAGATCACCTTATGAAGTGGTTTGAGCGATCGGGTTTATATCCGATCAGAATAAAACAAATGAAGAGACCAAATAGCCTCAAAAACACGTGACGGGACGTGACAGGATTAGCGCCTTTTTGCTGTGAAGTGACATCTGACAGCTGAGCACTCCACGTGCCATAAAGCCTTTGTCGGACAGTTAAACACAGCTCAATAAATATACAGGACGACCCGGCTAATGCGGCCAGTTATCCTAGAATCTCATGTATAGGGGCAGATTTTCATCTGTTAGGAAGTAACTTTAGCCTTACCCTGTTTGACAGTCTTTTTGAAAATATGTTCAGTAATTTGTAGGGATGTAACGGTATCAGAATTTCACGGTATGATAATACCTCGGTATGAATGGCACGGTACGGTATTTATTGAATAATTTACAGGAAAAACAAAACTAATGAAAAGACTCGAAAAAAGTGCCAAAAGTGTTTATCTTAGGACAGAACATCTCAATGACAAACAAATTAGCCATCTATCTGTAAGTTTCGAAACAGGAACTTCAATTTTTCAATTTTAATAACAAAAAACTATTAAACCATATAAAAAAAGTTTTAATTTAGTATTGTTGAAAACTCATCACATTCATCATTTAATCACTCACTCACTTAGATAGAGATGGGTTTTAAGGAAAATGATCATATAACTATAATCTGGTAAAAGCTGGTATCTCTGGGTATTTACAATGTCCCCTGCAACAGAAAAAAACCCTCTCATTTGGGACTGAGGATTCTGGGACAAGAGAGATATGATTTAGCCAAGGTTGACAGCAGTGGGTAACGTCGTGCATTGTCTTTCCACCACTTGAGAGGACAAACCATGAGTGAGATAGAGGTCTCTTTGCAGTACAAGCCATTGTCTGCATCAATCTAACAAGTGTGCTGTGTTCTGGAGTCCCCATGACTGTTATTAGTCATATTCCCCGACTTATATTTCACCACAGTCTGGCAGTGCCTGCATACTGTTTTTTTCTTTGTCTGTCACCACATCCGATTTAAAACCCGCTTTAGGTTCGATCATTTCCAGCTCTTTTTCTTCCCCGCTACTAGCAACACACTCCATTTCCGCATTACTGGATCTGTAGTGACAACAGACCGCAAAGGAACAGGCCTAGGCTGATGGGAATTGTAGTTCCCGCTACCTCCCGTTCACTTCACTCGCCTAAGCAAACTTTTCTCAGAAATATAGTTTTATTGAGTCATGCGCCTACGATAATATTGAAAAAAATTACTATTGCGGTATGACGGTATTTACAATATTCTTACATCCCTAGTATTTTGGGACAATGATGCCGCTGCCTGCTTTTTCTGCCTTCTTGCTTTTTTTTAACCCACAGTGTTACTCAGTATGGATGTCGCATCAAAGATTCAAATGTTATTACTCAGTGGGTTATGTCACGTGACTCGCGCCACATTGAGGCTTAGTTATTTAAAAATACACTATTACAATATATATTGAATATAAAAATATGATATTAATTATATAATAAATATATTATATAATAATACATTACAGAAAATAATTAAAAGGACAAATTCTGGACCTTTTGGCCGTGGGGGGTGGTTCGTTCGAACCACCCGAACCCCCCTTGGCTACGGGCATGTGTGGTATAGGGGAATTGATGAACTAAATTGGCCTTATAGGCTGCAATTCACAACCACAAATAAACACTTGTGAATCTCAAAATCCGGCGAGAGTTTTTAACAGTGTGTAACATGTTACGTTGTTCAGCTCAGCTCCTGCTGATGTCACTACGGGCCTTCGCTCAGCCATCCGCCAAAAGCTGGCACCATTCACCGAGCCTCATGTTTTGTGAAATAACAGAGGATGTAAGGCCCATTACTCTATATTTGTAATATTGTAAAGAGGTAAGTGGAAGCCAGTGGAACATTTTGTAAATCTGGAGTCGCCCTCAAACCGCCGCGTGGACGATAAATGCGCTGGACTCTCCAACAGGATTTCCCTTTAGACCCGCTCGCGCTCTCGCCGCAGCCGTGATGAGAATAACAGAGGGGCATTATTTTTCCTCAACAGTTCGGGAAGGTGATAAAGGGCTCTCAAATCCTCTCACAGGGTGCAGCGGTACACACGCATTAATCCACATCCACAAAAACCCTCCGCTTCCTTTTACATGAGCGCTTTCCCTGCCACTTTAAGCAATTCGCAGTCATCTAGCGTGGTGGCGCTAGGCTAGTCTTGTACTTAACACCCTGTGCTATCTGGACGTTACACAAACATCACACAGAAGCCCATAAAAGCCACATTTCCACAACAATTTAGCCTGTATAAGCTAAATGCAAAGAGAGAGAAAGAGAGACAGAGAGAGAGAAAGAGAGAGAGAGAGAGAGAGAGAGAGAGATACAGAGAGATTGAAAAGAAGGGTGAAAAGAAAAGTGGATTCATCACCAATTTATTTAACTGACTCAATTATATTCACACATAATTAATAAAGTTTTGTTTGGGAACAAACAGCCATATTCTTCTTATGAGTCAAAGATTAAATAGATCTGATCATGAAAATGTTTGTACTAACCATACTGCACATTTTTATTAACTTAACAATAACTAATAACAATAACTCCCTATATCTGCTGCCCTGTGTGAGATATTTTTCAGCTTAAAACTGAATCAAAAATTCATCAAGAAGCTGTGAGTGAAATTGAAACTGTGGACATTGAACCTTTAGCAGTTGGTCAGTTAACAATATTTTTTTGTCTTATGTTCCTGCTCTCAGCTGTTTTACCATTTGCTGATGGTAAAAATTTAATACAGTAGCTGAAGTGACCTTTAATT